>NW_004524599.1:9013891-9017134 GCF_000260255.1 Octodon degus
CCCCGGGGGAAGGTCTGACACCACAGGTTTGAGGATTGAACCCGGCCCCTGTGCCTGCTTGCAGGCACTTTAATCTGCTGAGCTGTTTGGCTGGCCCTAAACATTTTAATAGTATGTATGGAAAATATCAACACACAGTACCCATCCAGCTGCTTGGCCAGTTCTTCCGGATTTGCCATATCCACTGTATTACATGCTTTTTGTTAATATTTGAATTATACATGGACTGAAAACCTTTTGCGAAGCTCTCCCTGATTCCATTCCCAAATCTGACTCATTATTGATCATTTCCATTTATATTATATTTTGAAGTCATCTTAGTTTAATTGTGTGTGGGGTTGTGGGCATTTTAAGGTAGAGATCAACCCCAGGTCCTCACATGTGTAGAGCCGAGATGCCGTCCCAGTCCTCCATGGATACTTGGAAGCATTTTATGTACAATGTAATCATAAGCAATGTATAGTATCATATATGTTTTCAAAGTTTAGGTAAATGTATTCTGCTTCACATCCACTTCTGCAACTTTCAGGCTCCTCCAACAGTGTCCTTGAGATTATCTGTCTTTTATATATTTCTAGTTTACTTACGTTATTGTTTTATAGAATACTTTGTATGATATAGTCCTATTTTTTGTTCTTACTATTTATGTTGCTTCCAGTGATAGTCTATTTTAAACCAGACCAGCATGATTATTTTCTTATCTATCTTTGCTAGGAATGGAACTCGGGGCCCAGGGCAGGCTAAGCAGGTGCTGTAACTCAGAGCTCCGCCCTTAGGCACTGTGGTGGCTATTCTCATGTGCACTCTCCTTGTGCAAAACTTACTGAATTATTTTTAATCTTTCTCTGCTGGATCACCAATTTTTACTGCATCTGTACATTTCTTTCTGTAATTCCATTAGATATTAGTTTATATATTTTAAGTGTATTCTACTCATAAATGTATATGATTAGTTTTGAGAATGTGATTCTTTTTTATATTGATGTAGTTTCCTATTTGTTTATGAAAACTGAATATTTCTTCTCATATTAGTACTACTACTGGAATTTCTTTCTTCCTCCTCCACTTCCTCCTCCTTTCCCTCTTCCTCCTTCTCCTTCTTTTCTCCTTCTCCTTCTTCTTCTTCCTCCTCCTCCTCTATCCTCCTTCTCCTTTTCTTCCTCCTTCTGTTTGCTGTATGGTGTATGTAAATTGTAGATAGTAGCATAACTCTGAGTTTTTTTTAATTTATGAGAAGTAGGCAATTTTTAATAGGTGTATTAGTCAACAGTTTATCACTATAGGGCTGGCCAAATAGCTCAGCAGATTAAAGTGCCTGCAAGCAGGCACAGGGGCTGGGGGTTCAACCCCTGGGCCTGCCAGGCCAGCCCTGCCCCCTGGGCATGTTGAGATGGCAACTGAGACTGGGCGTGGTGATGCACACCTGCAATCCCAGCCCCTGGGAGGCTGTAAACAGGTGGATCACTTCCAGTCCGATCTAGTAGTGAGACCCTGAACACCCTGTAGACCCTTCCCTAAATACAGGGAAAAAATCTTTCATCACTATAATAAATCCCTGAAATAATAAACTTCAGTGTTATTTTGACTCACAACTTCAAAGACTTAAACCCACTATCAATTGATTCTGTTAACTTGGGCCTGTGGCAGCTGTTTGTGTCAGGAGTAGGTGGAGAAGCAAAATTATGCACTTTGTGACCAGAAAATTAAAAGAGAATGAGAGGAAGGAAGCCCTGGGATCCCTTCCAGGGCATCCTCTAGTCACTTAGTCCTCTCACCAACTCCACTTTGTTAAGTTTCCACCACTGCCCATGAGTACAAAGTTCTACCTGAAGATCTGCAGGAAATTTAAGATTTACACTATAGCTCATGTTTGAGTTTTTGTAATTCTTTGTAGTACTGTATTTGTAATCATTAATAACATTTTACTGGCAACCTTATGTTTTTGCTTCTTAAAAATTATTTTCTGAATTTTTTAATCAAAAATTATTTTGTTTAACATCTGTTTGTAATCTATAGATTCTATGACCTATTTTAGAGGTTTTTCTTAATTCTCCTATCTGCATATTTAACTGTAAATTATCTTAAAGAATCAAAGTTCACTCCGAGATTCTATTTTCTTTCTTAATGTAGCAAGAACTTTTTTGCAGTACTGTACCCAGTGAATGACCCTTCGGTATTCTTTTATGTCATAATAGAAGATTAATTTATTGACACATTCAATCAATATCTGTGCTTTGTAATATTTTAAATTTGGAATGTTTTCATTTTTCTTGATAGAATGAATCTTCTGCAATTCGTTTAGAGTTTGGACCTGCTTTTTTTTTTTTTGTATTTAGTCTACAGGGTCTCACTACATAGATCAGACTCATAGTGATTCTCCTGCTTTCAGCCTACCAAGAGCTGGGATTATAGGTGAGGGCCACCATACCCAGTCTCAATTGCTGCCTCAGCACACCCTGGGGGCAGGGCTGGCACGGCATGCTGGGAAATCGAATCCCGGCCACTACGCAATGACTAAGCAGGCGCTTTAGTCTGCTGAGCTATCTGGCCAGGCCTAATTCATTTAGAGGTTGGATCTTTCTTATCTACTGCATAACAAAGAGAGTCATATTTTCCCAACGCTTTTGCTAGAACATTAATCCATGCATAAAATTCTAAGCTGGAAACAATTTTTCTGACTCTTTTCTATATTGTTTCTTGTATCTCATGATCATTTCTTATATCAGAAATCAGAATTAAGTGGGCAGCCTCAAAAAAGAGTGATGTATTTCAATTTCTGTTTTGTACAGGACAGTTTTCAGGAGGGTTTATCTGGAAAGAGAACATCTAGAAATCATTCAGTTAGGAAAAGTTTAGAGCTGTACAAGCAACTGAAGAGGGACTCCATTAGGATAGAGATTGTGGTAAAGCTGGAGAAGAAACTGTACATTTATAGAGTATTGAAGAGATGCAATAGAGAGACTATAAAAATTGCATTGACTCTGTTGATAGTTAGGCTTTGGGTGGTCCGGGGAAAAATTGGACGGTTGCTGAACTTTGGATATGGGTAGATGTAGCTGTCACCGTAAGCTGGATTTTGTGCCCACGGGGTCTGAGGTTTCTGTATTATATGTGTCCCTCAATGGACATGATCACTGAGTGGACATGAGATTCCAAAGAGATGGAGGCTGAGGAGCGAGAATACGTTCACCAAGCCGCATGGACGCAGAGATGCCGGCCAAAATGGCTAAGCAGTGAGGGCGC
>NW_004524599.1:9018677-9029015 GCF_000260255.1 Octodon degus
CTGAGTCTTCACTGACCTTGAAAGGCTAGGGCCAAAATGTTGGCTGTCCTTGCAGCCCTTATTTTTCTCTAATTTTTGCTATGCAAATTTTGGTTGTGAGCTCTCTGCAAGAGAAGTTTATTATTATCACCCTACAACCTAGGCAGTTGAGCTTTAACCTCACTACCCGTCTGAATATCAAACATCCTAGGCATAAAGTGGAACAGTTATTTTCCATCAAGTATTAATATGTTAAACTTTAAGTCCCCACAGAAATATGAAGAAAAAAATTTAAAAAATATTTAAAAAATAGGAATAAACAGTTACATATTTTACACAGGAAGTTAGAAGTCTAACTATATAAAGCATTGTAGCAGGACAGTCCTGTGACATACTTTTTCCTGTCTCTTATTTTCACTTATTACCCTTTTTAAAAAATAAACATTTACTTGAGAGATAGTATGGTAATAATTGGTATTTCATGACAAGCAGTATGTATTTAGAAGACCAGAATGACAGGCCTTCCAAACATGACCCTAGTACTACACATTGCTATCATCAGTGCAGTTGCCTAGTTCACAGGTATCCCCATATATATAGTCAGGGTGAGAATCCTACCAATTGACTGCTAGCTTCAGAAACATTCTGCAGATTCTTAGGATCATTGCCTTACCCATCTTGTGCATATAAATGTATGGCTGTGCCCCTGTCCTGTTTCCTAGCTTTTCTCCTTGCCCTCTCTTTGTTGTCTGATCCTCAAGTTTTCACTTTCCTTTTAATTGTGTCATACCTTTGTATTCGTATTTCTTCTTTTGAGTTCTTTTACTAGGGAGACTATATGATATTTACATATGTGGGTTTGGTTTATCTCACTTAGAGTGTATTTTCACGTGGCATCCACTTACATATAAAAGCTTCGAATTTATCATTCTTTATTGCTGAGTAATACTCCATTGTATAAAAATACTACATCCTTTTCATCCATTCCTCCAGTGATGGACTTTCAACATGAGGGTTGAAAGAGGATGACCTCATTCAGTAAAAATATTTCTTTAACATTAACGTGTCTTCCATGTAATCATCATGTTATGATTTTAGTATGTTTTGCATAATTTATATATTGAAAATTTGGTCCCCAATATGGAAGTGTTGAGAGGTTAGGCCTTTAAGAGTGATTCAGTTAAGAGGGCTGTACCTTTAAAACTGTGGCAAAGGATACTGGGTTATTTGGAGAGTGATTAATAATCATGAAAATGGTTCTGATATAAAAGCAGTTTGTCTGTCTCTATAAAACCCTTTTACTGTTTGTTCGTGAGCCTCTTACCAAGAAGGTTCTTGCTAGAGGTGATGCCTGGACCTTACACTTGCTATAAGCCTTAGAATGAATGGCAAGGAATGAACTATTTCTTTATTAATTACCTCACCTCAAGAATTCTATAAAAGCAACAGAAACTGAACCAGAGACACTGGCTAGTAGGGAAAGAAGAAAACATCTGTTTTTTCTGATGGTTGAAGACCATCTTCCCAATACAGATAAAGAAAAGGAAATAGGTGCAATGAAAAAGCGAGCCCAAAGCAAATATATAAATGGCATGGTTATGATTTCATTAGATACAAAGGATGGAAAGCACGTCATTGAGTGTGTGAATATCAGACTCAAAATTCAACTCTAAAGCCAGTATGCACAACCCTATAGAATATGTGCATTTTCATGATATCCCTTTTCTTTTTAACTTTTCCAGTGTTTCTGAATTAAGCATGGAGCCAAACGTCTTCTCTTAAATTTTTTAACTCTTGATAAAGTGGGCTCTGACTTGACTAATATTTCATATTTCTGTGTTACTGACATTTTAACCTAGTTTCAGGATTCTGAGCAGATTAGAAACAATTACTCTTAGGACGCTTTCACAAGATCAGTTGGCTTTCCCGTTTTTCCTCAGGGTAAAGTGGCTCTATTTCCCACACGTACTGCACTGTGCTATGAACTTGGGCTTCAGGGTCTATCCCCAGGTCCCCTAAAAGGAGAACAGTGGCACCCCAAGAAACATGAACATCTCCACACCTAGTAAGAAAATGCAATGTACCGCAAGACAAGGGCTGTTACGTGCTTTAGAAGAAGGTCTTAAAAACTACCTGATTATTCTTTTGCTCTGAACTAAGCGTGGAGACTAATGTAAGCCTCACATTCGAGATTGCAGAGGGACTTTCTACTCCTATTCTGAACAGATTTCTACAAAAGCAGAACATAAAAATCTCCTTGAATACATGTCTCTGTTATTGCTTATATTTATTTATTTTTCCTGGAAGCTCCTAAGCATATTATTAGCAGTTAATATGCCCTATGGGTTTGTTTTCTAATATATCAGGGCTGTGATACAGTATGCTGTTTCTGCCACTGATATGTTGCTTAGAGATTTAATAATGGGTAAACAAACACAACATGTGGTAATTCATTTCAAATTAAAAGTTTATTAAACTCTGGCTTGATGACTTGCTGGCTATTTACAATTAAAGGAGCAAACCTTAGGGAAGTGGTGACCATGTGACATGTCCATGGTTGTAACATTCCTTTTGGAAAAATGTGTTCAGGGTCTTCTGCAAGCTGTCCTGCATTGATAGGCTCCATATGTAATCTGTCAAATTTGCTACTGTCCCCATATCAAGACAAAGTGACTTTAATGTTCATTTGCAAGCACACAGTGGTGTTCATGCTCATGTATTTAGTTGCCCTCCCCATGTGTATCAAAGATTGATACTTTAAGTAGTGATCAGCCTTGCAAATAGGAGGATGCCTCAGGGCAGAAAATACTTACAGAAGGCTGAAAGAAAAGACCTACGATACAACTTTGGGGTTATTACCATCTTTTAGGTTGTTTTACCTTTTATCACACATACTAGAGAAGTACTCATTATGCTTGATAATTGTTTTCCTATGTGATTATGTTACCAGAACATTCATCTCTGGAAAGGCTTGTGTATGTTTTGTGTTGCAGAATTCAAGAGAATTACATTGTGCAACATAACAAACAAATCATCCTATTAAATGCTGTGGGATTATAAACCAAACCAACACCCAAGAGTTTACTTGAGCCCCAGCCTACTGCAGGAGGAGATACACAGATGTCCCCAACTCCAGCATTTGATGTGGGGAGCTTTCAGCATTTTGTTTACATAAGGGGCCAGCAAGCATGCTGGGAGAGAATTCAAACTTGGAGCAGAAGTGAAAGAGATGCACTTGGAAAACAATAAAGATTTAGTTGTTGTGTGAGAGAGGCAATTGTGGGAAATATATGTTGGTGAATCATATTTGTTCTCTAACCAAATCATCTCATCAGTGGGTATTCCTAAGGGAGAGGGCCAGCTGCCTGGAACCCTGTCCAGCATGCTAAAAGAGAAAAGCATCTCTGTGACATTCGGTGACACAGAGCATATATTAGACATTACCTTCTTAGTTGCTTCCCTCGCCACTGACGTGCAATGTCTGACCACCACATGTTAATGAGGAAAGGTTAATTTCGTCTCACAGTTTGCAGTGGTATCTGTCCACAGGCAGTTGGCTCCTCAGCAAGGTGGCAGGGTGGAGAGGCCTGGCAGGAGGAAAGGGCCTCTTGGCATGGCAGTCGGGAAGCAAAGAGAGGTCGAGGAGGGAGACAGGGATCTGTACTCTGCAGACCACACCTCTGGTGGCAGTGGCCACCTCGGCCCACGCCTCAGTTCCTGACCTCACTTTTAGCTATAAACTCATTTGTGAATTCGCCCGCTGATAAGAATAGCATCCCCATGATCCAAACACCTCCAGAACCTCCACCTATGCATGCATGAGGTTTTCAGGAGGACATCTGGATAGAAACCATAGCAACTATGCTGTTGGAGACTATGATATCTATATCTATACCTGTGCCTGTAACTATATCAATATCTACATTAATTCTATGATCTAGTGTCTTAAGAAGCCAAGGTAGTGTAGCAAAAATGAGTTGAAATGAGTCACTTATGGACCCATGTGAAATATTCAGGTGGATTCCTAGAAATTAATGACAGAGGAAGCATTTAAAATATGGCTGAACTCCAAAAATAGTGTAATCCATTTAAAATCTCATATTGGTGCAATGTGAGAAATATGTGTTAATTTCACAGTCTCACCCTGCCACTAGAAAAGTAGCTTGGGGTTCAAAGACAAGAAAGATGGAAAGTCTTTGGAGTGAAAGGAAAATCATAAGTTAAGTGAAGAAATCAAAATGATGCAAGATATATCTGAAGAACTGTAGGGAACCTTGCAGTTCAGTTTGCACATTGGAATGAATTTGGGTAAGGGAAACTCCAAGGCAAGATATTGAGCAAGGAGCTCATTGGATCAGCCCAGAGAAAGCACAGCAAGTGCCCGAGGGTGAACAGGACTGTCAGATAGATCCAAGGGACATGCTAAGTTTGCAATAATGGGATTTGGAAAAATGGATCGTTGTGTCACAGTGAAAGACATAAAGATCATAAGCAATGGTATTTCTAGCTCAAAAAGTAACATCACCCTTGTCAGAGATAAGGGGCATGTAAGAACATGCTTCAGATAAAAGGTGATCAGTTGGTTTGGTCAAACTAAATTTAAAGGGTTGAAGGATATAAAGAAGACAATGATTAATGCAGAGGTGACAAACTGGGTTTAAAGCTCTAGACAAACATACTGGTGTCATTCTACTAGGACCTAAAGCCACAGCAGTGAATTGGTGAAGAAAGGCATGGACCAAACTGGAGAAAATCTCATTTAAGGGACACATGAAAGGAGAGAGTAAAGGAAATGACAAAGGAACCATATGCATAAGTAGTAGAACAACCAGGAGGTAGAGCTCGGTGCAACCCAGGAGTATACACTGGAATATACTTTTATGCATGCAAATATTGGATGAGGAAAAACTTCTTGTTTTAATTAAAGCTTCCTCACAAGTGCTTGTAATATAAACATCATCAACTACAAAAGAGATATATTGATAGCAGGAGTCTCTGGCTTATAATGATCTGAACTTTGGCTTTTCAATTTTAGGATAATGTGAAACTGAGCTTCTTTAAAAAGAAACAATTCAGGGCTGGTCAAATAGCTAAGCAGATAAAGCATCTGCAAGCAGGTGCAAGGGCCGTGGTTTCAATTCCTGGGCCTGCCATGCTGGCCCCAACCCCAGGGCATGCTGAGATGGAGATTGAGACTGAGTGCGGTGGCACGCGCCTGTGATCGCAGCTCTTAGGAGGTGGTAAACAGGTGGATCACTACAAGTCTGATCTAGTAGTGAGACCCTGAACACCCTGTAGACCCTTCCCTAAAATACAAATTACAAAAAAAGAAAGAAAAAACAATTCTTTTTGAAAAAGGTATGTATGTATGCATGTATGTATGTATTTATTTATTTATATAGGGTTTCATCGCACAGCTCAGACTCATAGTGATCCTCCTGTTTCAGCCTCCTTGGCACTGGGATTGCAGGCATACATCACCATGACTGTTTTGGGGTCCAACACAGCATGCCCAGGATTCCAGGGTCAATGCGGTGTTACCTTGCCAGTCATGCACTTAGACCATTGAGTGTGACTTCCCAGCCTAGAAATAATTCTTCGAATGTTGAACTTGGACCTTTCTCAGATTGGTGGTAAGCAGGTTAATCCTTCTCATGATGCTGGACAGCAGTGTGTGCACACAGCTCCAAATTAGTCTCATGGTTACAGGACTCCACAGTGTGCTGCGTTGTTGAGTTTGATGGACCATGCATATATTAAATACATTTTCCACTTGGGATATTTTTCACTTAGGATGGGTGCATAAGGACATAACCCTACCATAAGTCTAGGAGTAAGTGCATGGCATTATATACCACATACTATATGTGGAATTGTACTGATATGAAGTGGATTTTTTAGCATACAAACAGGGCCCACAATCCTAGCTAATACAGAAAGTGTTGTAATCAAAACTAACGAAATAGTAATAAATCACAAAACACATCTATTTGTACTTCGATATCTGTGCTTCAGCAAAGTTCATAAAACAGTGTGTCTTCAACATTGTCAACATGAGTCAGTCTTTTGTGAAGTTTTTAAAAAATACTAGTGCTTGTGCTCTGCCTGTGACTCCAAGAGTCAGATTCACGGGGTCAAGCCTACGAATCAGTGCTCTTGAAAACTTCTTCCAGAGACTCTAAGTTTTAAAAACACTGAGGTGAGGCTATTCATTGTTCTGATTTCTTCAGTTCCTGCAAAGAAAGCCTGATAAAAAATCCATGCGTTCCGCCAGCCTCAAACTTCTTCCTAAAGAGAACTGAGCCAGTGCTTTTCTGGATGTATCTCAGCATCTTTCACTTCCTGGTTATTTCCCATTCATCTGTGCGCTTGTCCCTCTCGGTGACAAGGACCATGCTGAGGAGGCCCAGTCCTGTCCCCGACGCACAGCGATCACTTGGTAAGGATTTGTTGAATAAATAAATCAACATAATCCCACATAATCATAAGTAAATTAATATATTCCATACATTTTTCCTGTTCCTGCTACGTAGAAATTATTTAATAAAGACTTTATCGAATAAATAACTACATTAACATATTCCTTACACAACTGTAGATTAGCAAAGCAAGAAATATATAACAATTATTTTCATTTTGGCAATTACATTATGGTAGAGGGAATAGTTTTCTCATGAATGTAAAATGAATATAGTCACAGCTGCATCTGCTACTTTCATGATTGTAGAGAGAATGAAATAAGACAACAGATATTGAATTGATTCACTCATCTTAATGTGCTTTGATTGCATTCCATCACCTGGACTTGTTATATGTTACGAAGCATTAATCATGGGGACCCTGCCCTCCTATTGAACCTAGTGCTGCTCCTGAAGGCCTCGGTTCCAGCTTCCCCACTTCTGCACCCCCGTTTACTTGTTCCAGACATGGGCCTTTCTCCACAGGGAGACTTCATACTCCAGGACAGCAGGGACATGCACTTGCTCATTCACCTACCTGCAGCAGGACTTTGCACTCCATGGATATGCCCAAAACTCTTGCTGAAAGAATAAAGGAAAACATCTCTTGGTGCCATTTGGGATCACAGCTCCTATTTGCAGAAAGCAACCAAGTGGGTAAAATTTATTTAATGCTTTCAAAGCACATTTAGAAAAAATGACTTTTAAAGCCTGTGTAGCTCTATGAAATTCCTCATATGTAAGGATGAGTGGAACCAACACAGCAATGAGAATAAAGAACCACTATGTCACAACCAGGATCTCCTTTGTGACAGATTGTGTAGGTGCATTCTTTCCTTCCTGTACACTATCCTAAGCCTGGCAACTACTGATCTGCTTATTATCTCTGTGGTTTTGCTCGTTTATGATTGTCATACAGTTTGTGACTTCCAGTGGGAAGTGACTTCTTTCAGTCAGCACAAGGCTGCCTAATGTCATGTCTTTCAACTCTGCCAACTTCAGTTTATGAAGCTTCTATTGGCTTTTTTTCCCCATAATTTTATTGAGAAACAAATAGCAAAGAGACAGTTTCAAATCAAATTGGTAAGACAGTTTTAATAACTAACACATTGCATACTCTCTTCCTAGTGGTTATTTGCTGTACAAGATGCAGACATGACATCCTATTTACAAACACTATTAGAACAAATCCCTCTATTCATTAAGAGAATATAACTATATATCTATCCTAACCATTTTGTATACACAGATATAAAATGGACATTCATCTATATCTCTTTTTTTTGTTTAGTTCCATCATTTGAATATTATAGGTGTGTGAACTCAGCAAGATATTCTAAAAGAGTCCAATAGTCCATAATAGTATGGGGTCTTCCACTTGACTAGCAATGTCAGAAGTTGTTGACCTCAGTCACCTACAGCTGAACATAACAACATGGCTTTACTTCTGATATTTCACTTTTATACTTTTCTTCTGAATAGTTAAGAACAAGATAAAGGAAGACCTATGCAACAAGAATTATACCTTTTAGATCTGATAAGGTCAGTGAAATCCCCTCAGGATTTATCCTGAGATCCTGTACCTCAGATTGTAGATCCTTTGTCAGTGTCAGCCATGTGGATGAGTCACGGCCATTGCTTGGCCAATGTGCTCTCTGTGAAAGCCTGAGAGAATGTTTTCTCTCCATGTGACTCTCCTTAGGCACACTCTACATCATCGATCACTTCCTCCTTGGCCCCATAATCTCCCTAATCAGAAAATTTGGGACACTACCGAGTTACATGACATCATAGTACAAGTTCTCATATGTCCTGAGTCTTAATTGACCTTGGAAGGATAGAGCCAAAATGTTGGCTTTCCTTGTGGTCCTCCTTTTTCTCTAATTTTGGTCTACAAACTTAGGTTGTTAAACCTCCAAAAGAGAAGCTTATTGTTATTACCATACAATCTAGGCTGTTAAGGCAATGATCCTGAGAATCTTCAGAAGATTTTTGAATCTAGCAGTAAATTGGAATGATTCTCACCCTGACTAACTATATATACAGACACCTGTGAAGTAAGCAACTGCACTGAAGATGCCAATTTGTAATAGTAAGTTCATGCTTGGAGTGCCTGTCATTCCAGTCTTCTGAATACGGGCTGCTTGTTATGACATGCCAGTTGCTGCTCTGCTGTCTCTCAGGTAGATGATTGTTCAAAAAGAAGAGGGTGGTGAATGAAGGCAGGAGACAGGAAAAGGAATGTTGCAGGACTGTCCTGCTTCAAGGCTGTATATGGTTAGATTTCTGGACTTATGTGTAAACATAAGAATTATGTAATTCTTTATGTGTATTTTTAAAATTCATTTTATTTTTTAAATGTTTTTCATCATATTCTGTAGGGAATTAAAATTCAACATATCAATACTTGATGAAAAATACCTATTCCTTGTTATGCCTAAGATGTTTGATATTCAGACAGATAGTGAGGTTCTATTGGCTTTTGGATAGGCAAGAAGCTTAGGATCACTTCTTTGGTTTATTCATTTTTACATGTGAATGTTCACTTGTTGCAACATCATTTAGAGACAGGATCATTCTTTCACTGTTGAGTTGCCCCAGCGCTTTCACCAAAAACCACATGGCTAACCTTTAGAATGCGGGAATCATTCTTCAGCTTCCCTATTCTACCCACTGATTTACTTCTTTCAGTTCCTGAACTCACACTATAAGAGGATTTTTGAAGCTCTTGCAACAATTCTTAAGTGAAAAATCCATTGATCATGCATGAATGAGTCCATTTCAGGGACTTTCTAATCATTACAGGGTACGTTATGACTCCCAACATGAGGCATGAGGACAAGAAGAATGAGGGCAGATTGGTGGTTGCAGCAGGCAGGGGGAGTCGCAGGGCCCTCAACTCTGGAACTCAGGTCACGGGCCACGGCAGCACTGGTCACCAGGGCCCTGGCAGTGTCCCTCATTGTTAAGAGACTGGCAGAGCAGGGGCTTGAGTACCGGTGGCCGGAGTGCTGGCCAAACCATGAATCACACTCACCAAAGGCCTTAGTCCACCATTAATGCACAGTGAGGGTAAAACAAGTAAAATTTTTATATTCATAAACCACCCCAGATCTCCTATCTAGTTAATGGTTTGACAATTGATTGTGTTGAAACCATCATGAATTTTGATATTGAAAAATAGTACATAAAGTTTTGATTTTGATAGTTGGAGCTGAGTTTGTAGATGGATTATCCCCAATAATTTCATAGTATGGATTGTACCAGTCCTTTTCAGCTAGCTCTTAAGGGGTGAGTGCTTCTATAAAGTATATCCAAGAGCTTAAGAGTTGGGAATGATTCCTTTAGAATCACCATCTGGTGAAAGTTTGAGGCAAATTTTAGGCTTTATGGTGTTTGTTCTGAAGCCTTTTGATTTTAAAACAGCACAAGTGGATCTGAGTCCTTCATCTGAGTTGGAAATTGAGCCTCGGGGAATCACAGTATGTTTCAAAGTGATTAATCTGCATAAAAAGCTAATTACCTGCATTTAAAATGCCTTTATTTAAGATATGGAAATGTATAAAAATATTTTAAGTCTCGGAAAAGCTTTAAAATATTTGAAAGCCCTCCCAGTCTTTTTATTGTCATCAATTGATCTCTTTCCTCCCTCCCTCTTTCTTTCCTTTAGAGGAATGAAGTCTTCACCTTGTGACTACTGACAAACTGAGTAAGATTTCCAATCGCTGCAATATTCAACTTCTCAAATTGCGGCTTAGCTGGGAAAATTCCACCCGGATATTAATTGGAGGTGCTATAAGTATCGCACCGCAAATGAGTTTCTTTTTTGTTTAAAAAAATGTCGCCAAAAAATGTTGCAGTTTATTTTCATCCTTGGCTTGATTTGTGAGGTTTTTCACTT
>NW_004524599.1:9045468-9046030 GCF_000260255.1 Octodon degus
GCCAGCTTTCTTCCATTCACTTACCTTCGCACTTTTTTTAAAAATCAGTTGTTGGAGCTACATTTGTGGACCTACTTCTGTGTTTTCTATGCTCCTATTTATTTCTGTTTTAATGGGGATGTATCACATTCATGCTTATGTGTCTTTTGCTGTAATATTTTTAGATTTAAGTATTAACCATAGGCATTAACCATGATTTAAGTATTAACTATATATTTGAGCATATCTTGTATAATGCTATAATGAGATCTCATTTCATTCTTGATATTGGTGAGATATACCTTCTCTCTTTTCACCAGGCTTCCTAAAAGCATATCACTGTTACTGATATTTGAAGAACCATTTTAGTTTGTTTATTTTCCTGTTTTTTAATTCATTGATTTCTGTTCAGACTTTTTTTTTAAATTTTAGGACAGGGTGTACAGGGTCTCGCTATGTAGATCAGACTCACAGTGATCTCCCGTTCTCAGACTCCCAAGAGCTGGGATTACAGGCTGGCGCCACCATGCCCAGTCTCAATTGCCATCACAGTGCGCCTTGGGGGATCGAACTCGGCCACTGC
>NW_004524599.1:9046510-9060123 GCF_000260255.1 Octodon degus
GTATATAACTATGTTTTGTTTGTTGTATTGCTAAGATCATCTATATCTTAGCTGAGTTTCTGCCCAGTAATTTAATTGAGGAATAAACATTATTTTATTGACATTGAGAATAAGCATTCTTTATTTAGAAAGGAGTGTAGAAATACCTAATTCGGACTGGGAATTTCTTTGTCCTCCCTTCAGCTCTATCAGTTGATCAGTTTATCCCGTGAGCATCTTTGAGGTTTTTTTGTTTGTCCACCAGTTATTCATATTACCAGATATGTGCATGTAAAGTTGGAAGAAGAAAAAAAAGATAGAAATGTATAAGAAATTAAAAAGAGGAAAAGTACAAACTATTGAAAAAAGGGGACGAAATAAATTAAAGCCTTAAGTGTTTTTTTTCTGTACAGCAGCAAGACAGCACTACGTATTACAACAAATGCTGTGGAATTTGTATCACTTTGTTAAGTGAAATTCTGTATCGCATATAACTTCTTCTGTTTTAATTCTAATTTTTACTCTCTTTAAAAATTAAAAAAATTAAAACTGGTAGATTAATCATTAAGTCATTATAGACTGTTCTCTCTATCTCTATTTCCCTGAAGTCTATTTCATAAATTAATGTATCCAAAGATACTTTTTAAAAAAGTTATTATTTGCATAGTATTTCTTTTTTAATTTTTTGCTTTTAATCTACATACACCATTAGATATGAACTGTGTTTCTTTTTTTTTCTTTTTCTTTTTTTTTGGCAGAACCAGGTACTGAACTCAGGCTCTTGCACTTGCCAGGCAAGCACTTACTCTACTGAGCCATCTCCCTGGCCTGAAGTGTATTTCTTGTGAAGAATATATAGTTACATCATTTTAAATAGTCATTTCTTCCAGTATTTGCTCATTATTTAGAATAGACTATTTCCATTTAAGTTAATTATTGATATGGTAGGGAATATGTTCTTCATTTTAATATTTGTTTTTCATTTCTTCATCTGTTTTTTATTCTTCTTTTCCACAGGTCTTCCTATACATTACCCAAACAAGGGTTAAGATTCCATTCTGAATATAGTTTTAGAATATATCTATATTGTTTTCCTAGTGGTTGCTTTGCATATAAAAATACAACTGTGTGGCAGTTACAATATCCTAATTAAGAAAAGACAAATGACAATGATATCATTATATTATGTTGCTTAATGATGTTATAGCTAATTTTGTTTGTATCAGTATACTCTATGGCATTGACAAAATGACAAGATCACCTGACAACTCATTTTTCATATATGACATCCCAGTATCCTACTGTCATTATTTTACCATTCAATCATGGACACCTTACTTTTATTCTGGTACTTTACCTTCCCCATTTTAAATGTCATATTCTTGACTAAGACATGAGTGGTGTTATGGTTTCGCGGCAGTTATCAAGTCTGATGTATAAAACTTGCGAAAGGACAGTATATCTTGTATGCTGACTTTTGATGCTCTGTCCATATTTCTTTTTTCCTGCAAATGTCCAAGGATTCCTTCACTACTATTTCCTTTCTTTTTGAGTAACTTACCATGGCCATTCTTCAAGGATAGATCTGCTTGTGATACTTCTTTTTTTTTTCTCTCTTATCTGAGAATTTACTTTCCCCTTCCTCAGATATAGAATTTGTGTTTGATGGCTTTTTATCTTTTCCTTCAGCATTTGCAAAATATGGATCAGGATTAATTTGTGTTTCTGGGGGACTCACTAGGATTCTTCTGGAGACATCTGAGGGGCAGATCAGCTCCTGTAGGTGGGATGGCCCCTGTCTTTGGCTCTCAGGTTGTGAAGATGCTGCCTGCCTCAGGCAGCTGCAGTAGGACCCTCCTGAATGTGTGACTTGGCCCCTGTGGTCTCCTGGTGGGAGGAAGACACCACAGGGGCAGGAAAGGAGCATGTTTCTCACTTGTTGGACTCACCTGGTATGGTCAGTGCAGTTCCCTTTGGTGGGCCTCAGAAGGGTTAGGATGTGCGGAGCCTGAATGGTCTCTTCTGTTGGGTAGGGGGTTGGCCCCTAAGAGGCTCTGCACTGTGCAGTTGCTGTAGTCCTGGGTTTCTGGTTGCTTTTGTCCTTTATGATTCTCACAAGTCTCCTTTGACTGACACTGATGCCATCTCCAGAATTTATGGATGTACTGAGTGGGAAGGACAAGAGAGAAGCGGGCTTATGGCACCATATTACCTGACTGGAAATTCTCCCTCCTTTTTGTTTGTTTGTTTGTATTTTGTACTTAGTTGGTGTCTTGTAGTATTTAAAGAGGTTGTTAGCATTTCATTTAGGGCTTGAAGAATGAAAGTTTAAAAAACTATTGTGGTAAAGATAACATAAAGTTACCATTTTAACTGTGTCTGAGTGTGCAGTTCAGTGGTGCTGGGTACATTCACACTGCTGTGGAATAAGCCCCACTCTTCATCTCCAGAATAGTTTCATCTCACCAAATCAAGACACATTAAATAATAATATTGTGTTTTCCTCCTTCCAGCCCCCAGTAGCTTGTGTCTTGTTTCCTGTCTTTGGATGTATCCTCTGTAGGCACTTCATTTAAGTAGAATTATGTAGTATTTAATTCATTCTACTTATTGTCAAGTCATTGAAGAGGAAGGTGAAAGTTTTGCTGGTGGATGCTGTTGTACACTAAAGTGTTTTCCATCAGATTTTAGAAAGCAATTTGAACCTAGTGGCCAGTTGGAGACTTTGAAAGCTGTAAAGCATGGAATGTGCTGTGGAGTCAACAGTGTCAGCTATTGCTATGATTTTTTTTTTTTGCAAGGTTTTGTATTCTTTTCCTTATAGCACATATGGCTAGAAGTCTGCGGTTAGGTTGTGAGTCACAGTTCTCTTTCCCTCCCTCTCTCTCTCCCTCCCTCCCTCCCTCCCTCCCTCTCTCTCTCCCTCCCTCCTACCCCCCTCTCTCTGTCTCTTTCTCTCTCTCTGTTGCTTTTCCTGCCAAAAGTTCCACTTTCGGATCATCATCCTGCAGCCCTACTTGCTGGCTAACTACTGGCAGTGCGCCTCTAATGTGCACAGCAGAAACTAAAGCCACCGCAGATTTAGTGGGGAATAGAGTCTGGATGAGGAAGCCAGCAGGGCCTGTGCTCAGGCCTTAACTGTTACACGATGCACCTTGTGGAGTTTCTGGTCTCCTTGTAGATAGGAGATAACAGGCTCTACTTGAATATTAGCACAGAGTAGGTGTTCAGGAAATCACCTCTGGTTATTCAGCGGATTTCCATAACCCATTTGTATATATTTAGACCCTGCTTACTTACGATATTGGGCAGAGACTCCCTCTGACCCTCTCTGTTATCTTCTAGCAATAGGGACTAACTAGTGAGTAAAACCATTTATTATTTCAGGTTTGGGTGTTCTAAGTTCAGGGGAAGTATTAATTGATGATAACTAGGGGAAGCTCATGAGCAGCATATTACAATTTCTGAATTCTTTCATTGTGCTTAAGATGTAGAGTTTAATATCTCGAAGACTAAGGGGAAAATAGAACATGGTTTTCATAGAAGGATAGAATGTTCACATGTGTGACAATTCGTGATGTTTAAAGAGCGTTCATAGGAAGAAAAACCAAGCATATTTCTGTTCTTACATTAAAAAGTTTTTATTAAGCAAGGCATGAATTCCTGAATCTATTTTTTATCTTATAAATGTAAAATATTCATAGACAACTAGTGAGTTGATGGTAGAAATATTTGCTGTTCTATGCTGCCCATAAAATTAATCAAAATTACTGTAATAAAATACCATTTTCAAATGTTTTTGCAATCTACAACTTTTATATAACGTATTGTTCTCTGTCACCTACCTGCTGATATTAATAAGTGATGCCCAAGTGCTTGTTTTTTGAAAACCCATATGGAAAGACTGTGGCTTAGTGGTTTAGACTAACTGGACAGAGGGATGATTTGGTTGTATTACTGCTCTTAATTAAATGAAAACATCTTCATTAAATCATTAAGTTTTGTCACATTTGTAGGAAATAAGTTGTGGTTCGTATCAGGAATGTCCCCCTAGAGCTTCACACAGCCATGGCGGGCTTCGGGAAACATATGGGACGGTGGGGGCTCCACGGCTGACTGATCTGAGGCAGGGCCTGTCTGGAGTGCATCTCCGTTTCCAGCTCCCTCCTGCCATTCTCTGCTTCCTGGCTGCCATGACAGCGCAGCTTTCCTCCAATCTGACCCTTCCACCCTGTAACTTCTGTGTTCCACCCCTCCAGACAACAATTCCTGAAACATGAGCCAGAAGAAATCTCTCCTTTCTTAAGATGTGGGTATTGAGTGTTGTAATTCCACAATGAGGAAAATGATTAAGATGCCAGTTAATAAAATATCAGACGCAATCTACATTCTACTAAGCACTTGGGTTTTGGATCCAATAATTTTGGCCATTCTTAAGGTCCAGTTTTATTTTTATTTTACTTATTTTTTATGAATTTAGGACAGGGTGTACAGAGTCTCACTATGTAGATTGGACTCATAGTGATTCTCCTGTTTTCAGCCTTCCAAGCACTGGGATTACAGGTGAGCGCCACCACACCCAGTCTCTATCGCCATCTCATGCCAGGATCAAACCCCTGCCGCTAAGGTTGGCTTAAGCAGGCACTTTAGTTTGCTGTCAAGCTCTAGTTTTATAATATTTTATCAATAGTGAAATTTTTGGAGATTAATTTTCTCATTTATTTTTCTTCTGAAGTGAGCAGAACTTTTGTTTCTTGTTATGACAAACATTCATCTTTTTTATCAGCAGGACCCATGAAGTTACTATTTATAGGATCAAATGGTGTCAGCAGCCCAGAACATTGTCAAATTATTATTTGCTTTTGTATAATTCTTAGCTTGTTCACTGTTAATACTTTCAGTTACATAGTTTTCATTGTTTTGAGTGTAGGTAGGCCATCTTTGTTTTTCTTAGCTGGAAATTATACATAAAAGTGGCACATTTCAAAAGTGTTGAACAACTATTTTGGATGTAAATATACATATTAATACTAGAATTTGGGCCTGTCATCACAGCCATGGCCATTACTACCTGTTTGGTGCATATTTTGGCCTTTAAACTGTTCATTTGTACTGTGAACTAGATTACATGCTTCTATCTATCAGTTAGCTGAATGCATTTCAAGCCAATTTACTAAAATAGTCACTGTTAAGCGGTATATTTGGACAGAGTTGACACCTCTGACATTTTCTAAAATGGCAAAAGAAACTGTGTTTAAGGCTATGATTTATGAATGCTGTGTTCCCCCAGAACTTCTGTTTGATTATGGTTTTCAGTTTAGCTGCTAAAACTCCACCAACTGCTGAAAGGGCAGCTAGGAAATGCTGTGTGATCAGAAATCTCACCCGAAGACTCACAAACACACGAAACATAATATTGATTCTAAAATGATGACCTTCGTGTTGCTTCTGGGAATTGCCTTATCTCACAAGAGTAGAACAATGACCAACACAGCAGAAGCAGCAAGAGTAAAGAGGAAGGCATGAGACTGATAGGATAGAACCGTCTCTATGAAACCGACAGGCTTTGGTAGAAGTAGAAAAAGCAACTGGCAATGATTAAGAAGTATTTTGAATCCTTGGTTGTCTCCTAGATTACTGGCCTCTATTAAAAACTTCTTAAAATAATAGATTGGTTTAATTCTTCAAGCAAAAGAAAAATGATATCATCTTAAAGATATTCCATATTATTATATACATGTGACTCGGCTGGGTGGAGGCATGGAGCAAAATCTCATGTATTGCAAGTTTTAAATGTACCAGGCTAAGGTTTACTTAATTGGAACCTCCAGGCAATAAAAGAGCCCTTTTTAAAATTCTGTGATTCTTAATATGCTAAATAATGCAAAGCTTCGACTCTTCAAGCATGAGACACACATCTGGCAGCTTAACATTTAAATGACGTGGGGTGGGGGACTGCCTCACTTCAGTAGCAATTTTCTCAAAGAAAAGAATAGGAAATGTATTACAACTAAATTTAATTTCTTTTCTGATTCCCATCTTGTCTAATTGCAGGCATTTTTCCTAGTTCTTTGTATTTACATTCTTTACACACATATTCTGTACATTTTATTAATCTTTAATTTGAGATTGTTCTCACTGTTAGTGTGCTTGAGAGAATATAGTGTATTTTACTTAGCAAATTGCTTTAAAGAATATATCTGATCTCAAGTAATAAAAACAATGGGCTAGAAGATAAAGGGAGAATGGAATTTCAGAGACCCATGAAAATATTACCGACAAAAAAGGCAACATTTTTCAATTGACTCTACTTCCAAGCTTTTTTTTTTTTTTTAGTATCAATGTTTTCTCAGTTTTGTCATTTTCTGACTCTTTCTTATGCAAAAGTTATTAAAAGCAGCATTCTGTCTCATATTTCTCTAAAGGACAGTGTCAGATCCTTGATTAATTTTGCAAAGGTCATTTGGAAAAACCATTAAAAATATGCCAAGTAAAAAAGATTATCAAAATAGAGAAAATACATTTTTCAAATATAAGCATTTATGTAGAGATAGTGTAGTATAACATCATACAATTTTGACAACTGCTTTCCTTGTGTGCCTCATGTATTATTCAAAATATGACTGTTTCATTTATTCATTTCTAGGTAACACTAGCTGACATACTCCAAAGACATCAGCAGGTTACTATTATTTATAAACATTTTATCTTTTTGTATAAGAAGATCTGATCATTTAACAAAATAGCCATAGTTCCATAAAATAAAATGTACTTTCAAAATAATTAAACTACATTTTTTATTGCCAACACATAACATGCAGGCTAGGCCTCCCATAACAAATCCATGTTTTTGTTTTAATTAAAAACTTAACAAATCTTGCCACTTCTACTATTAACTATAGTATGATAGCTGGTACTATTCTAGTGCTTCTGCTATAACCAGCCATTAAACTAGATAAAATAAATGAAGAGACTGCTCTGAGGCACTGGCATCAGAAAGCATAATAGCAATATATGACCCAGAAAAGAAGAGGGATTTGTGAATTTTCCAAGGTCAGTGGTGGCTTTCTACTTGGACATGATATTTGAAATATGGATCAGTGGAATAGAGCCCAAGCAGAGGTAGATACCATTGAGCTGTAAAGACAGAATTAAAATCCAGGGCACTGATGCATCTGGAATCTGCCGAGTCAAACAGAAATTCAAATATTTTTCCATGAGTCCATGACTGAGTGTTGTGCTGAGCATGACTAGGAAAACTGATTGAGATTTTGCTAAGACTCCTTTTGATTGACTGCTATGGACATGAAAACAAAATATTAGGACTGGGACACAAGTACAGTTCAGTCCCAGCCAGGACAGCTTCCTGGTAACTCAGTTGTCAGTTTGGACAGCAAATTGAAGAGTTTGCTCATTAGGAATAAAGACCACACAGTGGACTAGCTCACCCTAAACCTGCCCAGAGAAGTTCTAAAATAAACCTAGATGAGATAATTAGAGGAGGCAAAAATTTTGAGGTTGGTTCCTATCAAGTTAAAGCAACTTGGAGATTTTGTCTTCGCAATCTATGTAACAGAAATCTACATAAGTTTTAATAGATAAGCCAGTAAGGTAGCTGCAGGTAACAAAAGAGTTAAAACTTTTCAGAAGAAGAAAATGGAATCCAGAGGCTTCTACAATATCCACTATATAATTTAAAATTAACAGACAGACATAGAAAAGGGAAAATATAAATTATATTTAAAAGAAAGGCAACAAGTATAAAAAACAATTCTAAGATAATTCAGATGTTAAATTTATCAAGGAAAATTATTTTAAACAGTTAGTATAAATATAGTCACAAATTTAAAGAAAGTCCCTGCATAGATATTAAAATAATGAAAAGCAATTAACTAAATATAGATGTTAAAATCTAAGAATTAAGTAAGATGTTTATTTGATAAGATTGATAGTAATTTAGAATGATAGAAGATATAATCAGTGAACTTGAAGATGGAGCAATAGAAATTAGCCAACTTCAGGCTAAAAAAAAGGAAGAAAATGAAGAGTCAGCTTCTTATGAAGCAGCAACCTATATCTGATATTGTCATAGAATGAAAGAAAATATGTATTATGTTTAAAAAGTAAATACCAAATTTGATTGAAGCTATTGGCTTAGAAATTTTTATTGTCTTTATGACAACCCACAAAATTTAGTAGCAAAATAATAAAACAATACTAGTAGCTCACGTCCATCATGATGGACACCTACATAAATAATTACAGTAGTATGGTATTTACATACAGGGAAGTACTGTGTTTCCATAAGATAGGCCGAGTTGCAGCATTTGTAGGTACATGAGCACACTGGAGAACATAGTACTAAGTGAAATCAGTCAGACACAGGCAAACACATTTAAATATTAAATAGTTTCTCTTCTCTGAGATGCACACAAGATATACATACATAAAATAGCAGACGGATACATAGAAGTAGGTTGATATTCAGATACTTTGACAAATTACCTATTTCATGTTGTTCCCAAAATATTTTAATATATATGCTAATTTGTGTCGTTTATACTACTGTTTATCTCAACTTGAAAAAGTTTTGTACTATCTTTCTTCTTTGTAGGACTTTTTTTGATCTATGTCCTGTATTCTCAGTAGATACTTTGAACATAATGACTAATAATTTATCTTCAGTGAGCCTGAGCAGAATACAGACAAATTGGACCAAGTGTAGGCCTAATATAGTCAAACTGCTGTACACTTGTGCTAAAGTACATGTCATGTGGCCAGGAAAACAGAACAAAAGCTCAGTGAACAATGCTGTAAAATGGATGGCATTATCAGAATGATGAAGACCAGGAGTCCATGTAATGATGTATTTAATATGATGAAAAAATGTCAAGTGAGAATATTTTTAGTGTGTACCTAGCAAAAATATTCAGTGAAAATTGAAAATGTCATTATCAAATGAAAGAAAACAGAGTCCAGAATACTGGCACTATAAAAAGTTAAAAAATTTCTCAATCTGAATGAAAATGATATAAGATATTTATACAGGAGATGGAAAAATGCCAAGCTTGGCAAATATAATATATATATTTCATATTATATTGTATTATATTTATGTAATATAATATATTTACATTGTATATGAAATATTTCATACAATATATTTAATAAATATGAAAATCTGTTCTCAAATACTTTTGCTTATATATGATTTATTGTTCAAATAAAATGGCATTGCAAGGTGTGAGTATTAATCATGTTCTCATAAAAGACACTACAACCACAGTTCAAAGATTGAGGGAAAGGAAACTGGAAGGTTGTCACATTGGTAAAACAAGAGCTGTGAAGTGGGTATTGTGACTGTCTAGTTCAAAGTGTGAATTTCTAAAATTGACTCCAGACAGCCTTAACTAATTTTAGAGTATGTGACATTATCCCTAGATCAAACAATCCAATCCTCAAACATATAGTCAAGAAAATAATAAGGGAAAAAAGATGAAATGATAGAACTTTATGTGAGTAATCAAGTAAAGTCAGATGAGAACCAACAAAAGAAGAAAAAGCCAAAAGAGATAAAAATCAATAGCAAGGAGGTTGGAAAACTTAACCATACAGTAATTGTATAAATTGGCCCAAGATATAGTCATAGCCTAGGCCTGATGAGTGTGTGGGAGAGCTTCCAGCTACCCTGCACCCACAGGACCTGTCGGTTGAAACCCAGGCACAGCAGGAGTGAGACCCTCTTCCACGCCCTTGAGACACCCTACACCATTCCTCAGCCCACCCCCCATGCCCACTGAATAAGTGAGAACTCCTGCCACATTCTCGGGACCCCCAGATCCAGCCCTAGCCCAGGCCGTGTGAGTAGGTGGGAGAGCTTCAAGCTACCCTGTGCCTGTGGGACCTGTCGGTCTAAACCCCGGTGCAGCATGAGCGAGACCCTTTTCCGTGCCCTTGGGATCCCCCCACACCATTCTGCAGTCCCCCCATACCTGCCCAGTGAGTGAGAACTTCTGCAGCATTCTCAGGATCTCCAGATCGAGCCCTAGCCCAGGCCTGGTGAGTGTGTGGGAGAGCTTCAAGCTACCTTGTGCCGGCGGGACCTGTCAGTCCAAACACAGGCCCAGCAGGAGTGAGACCCTCTTCTGCACCCTTGGGACCCCCCACATCATTCCACAATGCCCCCTCATGCCCGCGCAGGGAGTGAGAACTTCTGCTGCATCCTAGGGACCCCCAGATCCAGCTCTAGCCCAGGCACAGTGAGTGTGCTGGAGAGCTTCCCATCTCCCCTGCTCCCCTGTTCACTTTAAACTCAGCCTGAAATATAGGCCTGGGGTGAAACTATGCAGCTCCAGTCCCTGCAGAGAGAGTAGGGTACAAATCACCCAGCTAACCCAGGAGCAGAACATCTTGCCAGAGTGGCACAACAGGTTCACTCCAAAGGGCAGCAGAAGGAAGGAGCTGAGCACAGAAGCCAGACCCAAGCTAGGCACAGCTGGATAAATTCAAACCTTGTAGATCTGCACCTGAATTTCAGTAGGTGCTAAGGTTATAACTGTACCAAAGCTCTACAACAAAGGTAAGAAGACAGTGCTATACAAAATGATAACGAGAAGGAGAAAAATAAATTTCAGAAGCCAAGCCCACCCTTAACAAATGCAGAGGACACTAGCACAGAACAAATTGGGAATCACACAGCCAAAATCAATGAATCAAGAGCTTCTGAAATAAAGAAACAACTGCAGAAAGGTATAGAGGAACTCAGATTGGAAATAAAAAAAGATCCCTGAATTAATAGCATTTTCAGTAAAGAATCAAATGCAGAAACATATGGAGGAAAGCCAAAGCCCACCCAGAACAAGTGCAGAGGACACTAGCTCAGGTGAAATGTATGAGTTAATACCATTGAAAATAAATAAGCAACAGCAGAAAGATATAGAAGAACTCAGAGCAGAATTAATTTCTAAAATAAAAAAATTTATAAAATAAAAAAAGAAATCTCTGAACTCATAGCATCTGAAGTAAAGAATCAAATATAGAAATATATGGAGGATACCACAGCTGAAGAAAACACTACAGTAAAAGAATTATTAACAGCTTCTAAAGAAGACATTGATAAAAAATACAGATTAGAAAAATGATGAATTCCCTGAATGAGCAATACAGGAAAAAAGTAGATTGCATGCAGCAGAGTCAAAGAGATATAGAGGAAATTAAAATCTCAACCATAAGCTTGCGAAACCATTTGAGTGAAAGTGAAGACAGAGTTTCAGATCTTGAAGACACTGGTGTAGTTAGTGAAAAGGTAAGAAAAGATCTCTTAAAACAACTAGGATGCAGGAAAAAATAATTCATCAACTGCAAGAAGATGCAAAGATGAACAATGTGAGACTAACAGGTATCAATGAAGAAGAAGGAGTCAATACAAATGACATTAAAAAAATATGGGCAGAATTAATAGCAGAAAACTTCCCAAATATGAGGAAACAATCTGACATTCAGGTAACTGAAGCATACAGAACGCCAAGGAACCTTAATCCAATGAAAAACACACCGAGACATATAATAGTAAGATCCCAGAAATGCAGCACAAGAACAATATACTGAAAGCTGCTAGAGAAAAGAAGCAGATCTCATTCAAAGGAAAATCCATCAGAATTATGGCTGACTTCTCTTCACAAACCACGCAGGAAAGAAGAACAGGGAGCAGAGTACTTCAAGTCCTCTATGAAAACAAATTCCAGCCCAGATTACTATAACCTGCAAAATTCTTTCAAGTTTGATGGAGAAGTGAAATACTTCCATGACAAAGAACAACTAAAGAATTTCATGATGACAAAGCCAACCATACACAGGCTCCTGAAAGATGTTGTAGAGAGGGAACAAAATGATCAGAACACCATGAATGAAATCAGAAGCAATCAGCTAAATAGGACAAAAAATTAAACACAGGAGAAAAAGAAGTAAAGGACAACAGGTAAATAACATATCAATTGTAAGTCAAAACATCTCAATTCTAACCATCACTGTAAATGGACTCAATTCACCAATTAAGAGAAATAGACTAGTACAGTGGATTAGGAAACAAAATCCAACAATATGCTGTATACAAGAAACACATTTAACACATAAAGACAATCATAGCCTAAAGTCAAAGGATGGAAGACAATACTATATGCCTCAGCACCTCGAAAAAAGCAGGGGTAGCAATCCTATTCTCAGGCAGTCACAACATCAAACCAAGAATTATTAAGCAACATAAACAAGGCCACTATATACCGGATAGGGGAAAAATACAAGAGGAAGAGGTAACACTCATAAATATTTATGCACCAAACAGGAGATCACCCAACTATATAAGACGAACCTTAATGGACAAAAATTCTAACATCCAATAGCACAGGAGACCTTATCACCCCCTTATCCCAAAAAGATAGGTCAACAAGACAAAAAATTAGCAGAGAAGTAATAGAACTGAACCAGAGCTTGAAACAAATGGACTTGGTGGACATATACAGAGTACTCCACACAAACGGAGCTGAACACACATTTTTCTCAGCTGCACATGGATCATTCTCTAAAATAGACCACATACTGGTCCATAGGTCATGCTTAAGTATATGCAAGAAAACAGAAATTATCCTATGCATATTATCTGACCACAGGGCAATGAAACTGGAAATAAATGACAGAAACCAGAAAAAAAACCTAAATACATGAAAATTAAACAACACCCTACTCAGCAATCATGGGTCACAAATGAAATTAAGCAAGCAATTCAACAATATCTACAATTCAATGAAAATTCAAGCACAACTTACCGGAATTTATAGGATACTATGAAAGCAGTTCTCAGAGGGAAATTCATAGCTATGAACTCACACATTAGGAAACAGAACGGGAACAAATAAATACTCTAATGCTGCACCTCCAACACCTAGAAAAGGAAGAGCAAACCAAACACAGAGCCCAAAGACGGTAAGAAATCATAAAGATTAGAGCACAAATTAATTCAATTGAGATGAACAAAACAGTTCAAAGAATTAACAGAACAAAAAACTGGTTCTTTGAAAGACTAAATAAAATCGACAAGCTTCTAGCTAACCTCGTCAAAAAGAAGAAAGAAAAAATGCAAGCACAAGCAAAAAGGAATTGAAAGGGTGTGATTACCACAGACCCAGTGGAAATTCAGAAGATTATCAATAGCTACTTTGAGAATCCTTACTCTCACAGAATAAAAGACTTAGAAGAAATCGACAGATTTCTAGAAAGTTACAAGTTACCACAACTGAACTGACAAGATATAACCACTCTCAGTAGCCCAGTAACAGCCAATGAAACGAGATGCAATAAAAAACCTACTGACAAAGAAAAGTCCAGGTCCGGATGGATTCACAGCTGAATTCTGCAAGAAATTTACAGGAGATGTAGTCCCTATACTCCTCAAACTCTTTGATGCAATTGAAAAGGAAGCAATCCTCCCAAAATCATTCCTGGAGGAAAGTTTTATATTGATACCAAAACCAGGGAAAGACACAATTAAAAAAGAGAACTACAGGAACATAGATGCAAAAGAAAACTCATGAACATAGATGCTAATGTCCTCAATAAAATCCTAGCAAATAGAATACAGC
>NW_004524599.1:9060614-9072246 GCF_000260255.1 Octodon degus
CTTTACTTGGAAGACCCAAAAAACTCCACCAAGAAGTTACTAGATTTAATACAGAAATTCAGTAGCATAGCAGGTTTTAAAGTCAGTACTGAAAAGTCAATAGCATTCCTCGACACAGATAACAAACACACTGAGAGGGAAATTATAGAAACAGTACCTTTTACAATAGCACCATGGAAAATGAAATACCTTGGAATTAACCTATTTAAAGAAGTCAAAGATCTTTTCAAGGATAATTGCACTACTCTTATAAAAGAGATCGTAGAGGGTTTCAGAAAGTGGAAAGAAATTCCATGCTCCTGGATAGGAAGAACCAATGTTGTGAAGATCACCATACTCACAAAGTTGCTCTACAGATTTAATGCAATCCCTATGAAACTACCACCAACATACCTCACAGAGCTAGAGAAATTGTTCCATAAATTTATTTGGAACCAGAAAAGACCTAGAATAGCAAAGGGTATCCTGGGCAATAAACACAAGGCAGGAGGCATTCCAATTCCTGTCTTGAAATTATACTACAAGGCTACTGTGATAAAATCAGCATGGTACTGCCAATGAAATAGATGTGAGGATCAATGGAATAGATTAGAAGATGCAGAAGCCTCTACGAACACACTCAGACACCTGATCTTTGACAAAGGGGCCAAATATACTCACTGGAAGAAAGATAACCTCTTTAACAAATGGTGCTGGCTCTCTACATGCCGAAAACTAAAACTTGGCTCAGTTCTATCACCATGTACTAAACTAAAGTCAAAGTGGATGAAAGATCTAAACACTGAAACAGAGACACTAAATCACGTGGAAGAGAAAATGGGGGGAAATCGTGAAGACATAGGGGTAGGCAAAGAGTTCATGAACTAAAATCAAAACACATGGGAAACACTTGAAATAATTAACAACTGGGACCTCCTCTTATTGAGAAGTTTTTCCCATGAAAAGAAATTACTAACAAAGTGAAAAGACAACCCACAAATTTGGAAAAAATCATGACAAATAACTATTCAGACAAAGGTCTGCTCTCTAGAAGTCATAAAGAACTAAAAAACAGTAGAGCTCCCAAATTTGAAAACCCAGTCCTGAAATAGGCATCCGAGATGAACACACACTTCTCAGAGGATGAAATTAAAGAAGCTAATAAATATATGAAAAAATGCTCCACATCACTAGCCATCCATGAAATGCAAATTAAAACCACATTGAGATATCATCTCACCCCAGAAAGAATGGCTATCAAAAAGAAATCAACCAACAAGAAATGTTGGAGAGGCTGTGGGGAGAAAGGAATCCTTCTTCAGTGCTGGTATGAATGTTGACTCATTCAACCATTATGAAAATCAGTGTAGAGACTCCTTAGAAAACTAGGACTGCAAATACCATTTAAACCAGTTATTCCCCTACTGGTAATTTTTCAGGAGTTTCTGAAAACATCATATCATAGTGATATATGTATGCCTATTTTTATAGCAGCATAATTTGTGGTAGCCAAATCTTTGAAACTACCACGATGTCTGTCACCTGGTTAATGGATGAAAAAGATGTGGTATTTTTATACAATGGTATTGTATTAATCAGCCATAGAGAATGATAAATTTTAAACCTTTATATTTAAGTGGATTCCACTTGAATGTATACCCATTAGTGAAATAAACCAGACACACATGTGTAAATATCACATAGTTTCCCTCGTATAAGAGCTCAAAAGAATAAATACATATATAAAATTATAATACAACTAAAAGGAAAGCAAGAACTTGAGGACCAGACAATGAAGAGAGAGCAAGGACAAGACGTAGGAAATGTGACAGTGGCCTTCCAGGCAGTTATATGTACAAGAGGGGTAAGGCAAGGATCCTGAGAATCTTCAGAAAATTTTTGAATCTAGCAGTTAATTGGAAGGATTCTCACCCTGAGTGACTATATATAAAGACACCTGTGAACTAAGCAGCAGCACTGAAGATGGCAATTTGTGATACTAGGGTCATGCTTGGAGTGCCTGTCATTCTGGTCTTCTGAATACAGGCTGCTTGTCATGACACGTTCATTGCTGCTGTGCTGTCTCATGGGTAGATGATTGTTTAAAAAGGAAGGGGGTGGTGAATGGAGGCAGGAGACAGGAAAAGGAGTGTTGCTGGACTGTCCTGCTACAGTGTTTTACATGGTTAGATTTCTGTACTTATGTGTTAAAATATATAATCCTTTATTTCTGTTTTTTAAAATACATTTATTTTTTTAAACTTTTTTCATCTTATTCTGTATGGACTTAAAGTTTAACATATCAATACTTGATGAAAATTACCTGCTCCATGTTATGTCTACAATGTTTGATATTCAGACAGATAGTGTGGTTAAGCTCAACATCCTAGGTTGTATGGTAATAACAATAAGCTTCTCTTCTGGAGGGTTAACAACCTAAGTTTGCAGACCAAAAATTAGAGAAAAAGGAGGGCTGCAAGGAAAAACCAACATTTTGGCCTTAGCCTTTCAAGTTCAATTAAGACTTAGGACATATGTGAACTTGTAGTGTAACATCATGTAACTCAGTTGTATCCCAAATTTTCTGATCAAGGAGATTATGTGGCCAAAAAGGAAAGTGATTGATGATGTAGAGTGAGCTGAATAAGAGTCACATGGTGAGAAAACATTCTCTCAGATTTTCACAGAGAGCAAATCGACCAAGCACTTGCTGTGACTCATCCACATGGCTGACACTGACAAAGGATCTACAATCTAAGGTACAGGGTCTCAGAATAAATCCTGAGGGGATTTGACTGACCTTATCAGATCCAAAAGCTATAATTCTTGTTGCATAAGTCTTGCCTTATCTTGGTCTTAACCATCCAGCAGCAAGGTATAAAAATGAAGTATAAGAAGTAAAGCCATGCTGTTATGTTTAGCTGTAGGGGACTGAGGTCAACAACTTCTGACATTACCAGTCAAGTGGAAGACCCAATACTATTATGGACTATTGTACTATTTTGGAATATTTTGCTGAGTTCACACACCTATAATATTTAAATGACAGAACTAAACAAAAAAGGGGATACAGATGAATGACCATTTTGTATCTTTATATTAAAAATGGTTAGGATAGATGTAAGCTGCATTCTCTTAATTCAATGAATAGAGGGATTTTTTTCTAATAGTGTTTATAAATAGAATATCTTGTCTGCATCTTGTACAACAAATAACCACTAGGAAGACAGTATGCAATATGTTAATTATTGAAACTGTCCTTCCAATTTGATTTGAAACTGTCTCATTGCTATTTATTTCTCAATAAAATTATGGAAAAAATAGAAATAAAAAAAATAAATTTGTCCAGGCTAAATAACTGAATTAAGCAACAGAGGTTTCTTTTCTGGATGACAACATTATTAATTGTATCTTCTTTATAAGAGATATACTATAAATAGGTAGAATCACATTGAAAGATAAATGACAGAAAAATACACACTATAGGAAAATTACATGTAAGAAAGATGGTATACCTACATTAATATCTAATATTAGAAACCTGTGTTTTGACATATTTATATGCTGAGCTGTAAAAGGCTCAAGTGAACAACTTCTGACAATTGCCATCTCTGCTGGTAATCCACAACTATTATGGACTATTGGATTATATTGGGATATTCTGCTGCAATCAAGTTCCTACAGTATTTGAACTGGTGTCAAGTATGAAAAGGTCCTTTAAAGACTTCTCCAAATATAGCATCTCTAACAGGAATGGAACACCCATCTCTGACAAAACAAAACAAAAAAAGAGGGATATAAGTAAAAGACCATTTTGTAGTGAAAAAATATATGTATATACAAAACTGTTAGCATAGATATAAAGCTACTTTCTCTTAGTTCAATGAGAAGAAAGATTTGTCCTAAGTGTTTAGACAAGGGATCATGTGTGCATATTGTACTATGAATAACTACTATGAAGACAACAATATGCAATGTATTAATTATCATAACTGTCCTACTAACCTGTTTTGAAACTGTCTCATTGCTATTTCTTTCTCATTAAAATTAATAAAAACTAAAATAATCTGAGTTTAATCTTTAAGATAAAGCTGGAGGATACTTCATTGAGATGTAGCATTCTCAAATATGCACTCAAAAACAGGTTAAAAACTCATGAAACAAAATTGACTAAAAAATTAAGAAAAAAAATTGGATGATGCTTTCATACATTAGATGGTTGGAGTCTAAAATAGTTTAAGCACGTTAGAAACCATCTATTTTATAATTAAATAAATTCTAGTCATGTGGCCCAACAATACTACTCTAGTATTTAAATACTACTGAAGAGGTGGTAAAATATATGTCATTAAGAAAGACTTGGACATAAATTTTCGTAGAATCATTACCATCCTAACGATTTTTAAAAAAAGAATGTGTGATTTATGTGTTTGTACAGGGTCTCACTATGCAGCTCAGACTCATAGTCATTCTTCTGTCTCAGCCTCCCCAGTACTGGGATTACAGGCATGCCCCAGCACACGCAGTCTCAGTGGCTGGCTCAGAGCACCTGGGGTGGGACTGGCACAGCATGTGGCACCAGGGATCAAACCCCAGTTCCTGTGCTTGCCTAAGCAGGCAGTTGGTCTGCTGAGCTTTCTCACTGGCCCTGAGTTTCTGTCTTATTTTGGTAAGATTTCTATCTGTTATTTTTCCTTTTTGAAATGTTTACCTTGTGCCATTGTGTGTCAGCACTGTTTAACTTTTGGGTTTTTAAAAATTATTTTTATAAGGGCTCATGCCTGAGTTTGTCTTGAGTCTCCAAAGAGACTTGGGACTTGGAGTTTCTAGTTATGCTGAAACTGTCAGAAATTTGGCCACTCATTGAGATGATCAGGAGTTATCAAGGGTCAAAGGAAATGTTATGGTTTGATTTTGTGATGTCCCTGGGAAGTCTCATGTGCTTAGGAGGTGATTGGATTGTGTGGGTGGCACTGCCACCAGTGAGAGCCCTATGCTGAATCCATGGCCAAGTGTGATGTCTGGAGGAGGCATCTAATCCAAAGGGGCAGCTTGCTGAACTCATACCTGCAGGATGCGGCTCTTTTCCTGGCTCCTCCCTGCACTGTCTCTCGGCTCCCATGACGGGGCAGCTCTCCTTTGCCAGGTCTTCTCACCGAGTATGGTCTGCCTCAGAGCCAGCCAACCAAGGGTTGTAAGTGTGATTCAAAGTAAACCTCTCATCCTTTAAGTTGCTGGTCTTGGACATTGTGTCATAGTGACAAGAAAATGACTAAGACATAGTCCAATAGTTTGTTTTTAAAAATACGCATGTTATTAAAGTATTTTGGAGTTAGCCAGGGATAGTCCATATGGTGTGCACTAGCAGAGTCCAGCTGATGTTCTCATCAGATCCTGCAAGGAAGGGGATGGTCCCTCTCTTTTCCTTTTATCAAAAATATATGATGCAGGGCTGGAATGAACAGATGCAGGGCTACATGCAGGGAGTTGGTGGTGCCCTGCAGTCCTCTTGTGTTTTAGCACCTGCTTCCAGTCTTATTGATTCGCATGGCATGTGTTGTCTAGGGTAACAATAAAGTTTTTTCAGCACCTTTAGAGTCATTACTCTGCCTGAAGTTTCCTTCAGGCTAGCCCTAAAAATTGGGAATAGCGCAAGGCATGGTGGTGTTGTCTGTAGGTCAGGTGGAACACCTATAATCCTTGCACTCCAGGAGGCCAGAGTAAAAGCATCATAAGTCCAAGCCCAGTGATTCATTGGTTCCCTGTATAAAAATAGAAATAAAAAATGACTATAGGTGTACTCAGTATAAAGGACCGGAGATCAATCTCTAGTACTGCCCCCCCAAGTAACGAATAAAGGAGAGTTAAAAAAGGAATTAGTAGCAACCAATTAATAAAATAAGCATAAGCCAAACAAGCTAAACATAAAAGAGATTATATTCAAATAAGTTACTTCTATAATAATATAATAATTCCTCCAGTAAATGCATTGTCAAAAGAACATTTTGATCATATAGTTCTTACAGTAAGCAAACAAGATAATGATAAAGAAAGTTAGCTAACTATAAGTGAAGCAGGTGATAGTATAAAATTAAGACAAGAGTAAAGCTGGAGAAACAGTTTCAGCATTAAAATGAACTAGTATTTAAGGTTTAAAAAAATCTGAATAATAAAATACATCTTGTAATGTAAAGCTAGGAAAAAATCTGATATGACATTGTCTATGTACTTCAAATAACAGAGCCATTGAATATAAATTCTAGCAAGGTTTTTATATATGTGAGGGAGACCAAGATACTTCAATAATGGAATTCACTCTCTATGATTATAATCCAGTAATATCATAATTTAGTAATTCAAAAATGATCTATTTCTGGCAAGGAAAAATAGGTCTTCTTATAAATTGATTATCAAAATATAGTTTAATTTATACATATATACCTATATGCATATACATATATTCAGTATCTATTAAAAATTGAAAATATGCATATTCATTGATCCCAAAATTCCTCCCAAATAATCTATCCATTTACTGAAATGAAATAGTATAAATAAGCACAGGTTCAAGGACTCTATTGTGACATTCATTTTAATAAGAAAATAAAAACGAAGAAAGGAAGTGAATGTTTATCAGTAGGACATGGTTAAATAAATTATGTTACAGTGTAGAAATGTAATTGTTGACTTAAAGAGCATTCTGCCAGGCCCCAAGGAATCACGAGGGGTATAAGGGGCCATGCACGACACATTGCTTCCCTTGGTCAGGGAAGAGAAGCACCACATGAGTGTAGCAGCAGTGTGCTTGCTTACACATGTGTAGATATATGTCATTATCTGAACATGAAGAAAGCAAAACAGTTACTGGGACAGACAGGAGTTAAGAAACAATGGAAGGGGGCTGGTGAGATGGCTCCGTGGTCTAAAGCACCTACTTAGAACAAGCTGAGCAAAGCACAGGGACCACGGTTCAATCCCCCAGCACCACATGCCAGCCAGCCCTGTCCCCTGGTGGCTGGCTACACACACACACACACACACACACACACACACACACACACACAAATAAATAAATAAAATATTAAAAAAAGAAAGAAACAATGGAAGGAAAATTTAAGAGGAGAACAAGGCAGACAAAAATCTCACTTTTAAGAAGAAAAAGGTTATGTCTTATGACCTGTGGGTATAACTAAGATTTCTAATTGAATGAAAAATGCAAGTCTATGAATGCAAATGTACTATGGTTTAGATCTAAAATGTCCCACAATGTCTCAGATTTAGAGTTTGGGTCTAGTTTTAAGGGGTGAGCCACAAGAACAGAACTTGCAAGTGCTATAAACACCCCAGGCTCCTCTCTTGTCTGCTTTTTTTTTTTTTAAATGTATTTAATACATGGTCTATAGGGCTGCACTATTCAGATCCAACTGATAGTGATCCTCCTGTTTTTAGCCTCCCTAAAACTGGGATTACAGGTTCACACCACCACGTCCACTCTCAATCGCTGTTTCAGTGCACCCCAGGGGCCGAGCTGGCACTGCATGCTGGGAATCAAAGCCTGGTTCCCTGTTTAAATAGGCACTTTAATCTGCTGAGCTCTCTGGCCAGCCCTGTCTTTCTGCTCTTTAACCACCACTTGATGAGGTATTTTCCTCTTTCATGCTCTTCTGCTTTCTGCTATGCTGTTTATGCTTTCTTCAACCCAGCAAACCATGGACTGAATCCATTGGAACTGTGAAGAAAAATGAATCTTTCTTGCCTTAAGTTGTAGGAGTTGGGTGTTTTGTCCCCACAACAAGGAATAAGGAGGCATTATTTATTCCAATTAAAAGCCTCTATCTCTAGGAAAGTCAGTTTTAGAGCAAAGAGTTTGTTACATGAGAGCAAAGAAAACGTTAGACTTTTAGGAATCAGTCTCCTGAATGGGAACTTTTAACTGAATATGGATGACATCATTGCATTCTATTTTATTTTATTTTCATTTTTATTTATTTATTTATTTATTTATTTTTTTTTTTTTTTGCAGAACCGGGGATTGAACTCAGGCCCTTGTGCTTGCCAGGGAAGCGCTTATTCCACTGAGCCATCTCCCCAGCCCCATAAGGATTTTTTTTTTCTCCAAATGCCCTCAGGGGTGGTTTGGCTTGCTGGAGTGTTGTGGAGATCGAACTACAGCAACTTGAGGCTGAAAGCTTTGCTGAAGCAGCCACTTAAAGAACTGAGTTAGGGCCAGGCCTCTATCATTGCATTTTAATGTGAGAACGTGAACATCTCAAATCAGAAATTGCTCATAGCAGACAGAACTTTGAGCACGGGTCTCTAAGATGTCCAGGCTGTGATCTTCACAACATTTCCACTCAGGAGGAGATTATATGAGTGAGCCTAATCTAATCATGTGAACTTTTAAAAGCAGAGAGCTTTTCTAGGCTAGTTGAAGAAGACAAATTAATGAACTGGCTAGGCTTGGCATGTGAGGAGAGTAACCTCCTGCTATTGACTTGAAAGTAGATGGAACTACATGAAAAATGAGAGAAGAAAAGAATTCTTCTGACACCAACATTCCTGATGGGAATCTCAAAATGCAGACTAGAACTATAGCCCTGCTAACCCACTGCCATTCACCTTGAGTGGCTTTTAAGTAGAGAAACAACTAAGCATGCTATAGCTGGGTCTCTGAGCCATGAAAAGTGTGAGATAGTATATGGATGTTGTTTTGAAGCATAAATTCGTAGTAATTTGTTCCAGCAGTATTAAAAATGAATGCATTATTCAGTGTTTAAAAATGTATATAAGAAGAGGAGAGGCTTCTCAAGTAAAAGACAGTCAAAGGGCTAGACCCAGACTTTGAAGTCTAGCAGAATTGGTATTAACTTTTGTCCCTAATTAACTGTTTGATTAGGGGGGTAAATCTTTGATGAGTACACTCATCATCAAATAGCATAATGGTAACTAGTGTTACAGTTGTGTGTGTGTGTTGTGTTTGTGTGTCTGTGTGTGTAATACATCTATCTATCTATCTATCTATCTATCTATCTATCTATCTATGGAGTTTTCTGAAAAGACTACTCTGAAGATTAGTCAGAAAACACTAATCTTTGTCTTCAGTTGAAGTCTGAAGTGCCAGGTGGAGGCCTTGCCCATCTGACTTTTCCTGGTGCCCACCTTTGCCTTGGCACAGCCCCCTGGGGTTAGTGCCAAAATACACAATGGAGTCATCTTTTCTCTTAATGAATGAGACACAAAGGCCCAGGCTGGTGACTAAGGGGCTGGAGGACTGCTCCTTTCAATGAAAAGATTCCTGAAACTTTGACATGAGAATGTAGAACATTATCCTCAAAATTTTACTCTCTTAAAAGTCTCTTTTAAAAATACTCACCTAGAAAAATACCAAATGGCAGGAGATGGCACCATGTAAACTTTGGAGGAAACAAAATTGGAAAGAAAGAAGATATTCATTGCTTAGTCTTTTTTTTTTTTTTTTTTGAAAAAAAAATAAAGCTTTCATGTCAGCACCTTCATCTTCTGGCTTTCCTAAAGCCTTCTAAGCTCTTGCAGCTTCTAGAACAGGATATTTATCACAAGATCGGTGGGAAAGACTAGTCACATGAGTTCACAGACGTGAGAGGTCCAGCTATTGATTTGCAAGGCAGAAAGATATAGTAATAACTGCATCAGTGATGTCTTCATTTTTAGTTATTTACTTCTTTTTTTTTCAAAACATATTTATTGAGAAAGTGTCATGTGTGTGTTAGACACTGCAGGAGAAACAATGACGAACATGACACTTGTTTGTAAGGAGTCTGTGAACTAGCACAGAGCTTACAGCAGGGTTCTTTGTTTTCCTAGAGGACTTTGGCAATGTCTGGGGACATTTTGGGTGGGATGGAAGAGATGGGTATTACTGGTATTCAGTAGGCAGAGAGCAAGAATCCAGCTCAATCAAGCACAGGACAACCCTGAAGGACAATGTGGACCAACCATCAGCAGTGCTGAGCCTCAGGAACCCTTGCGTAGAACAAGTCACGCATGACATGGGAAAGGTGGCGCAGGTGAGGAGCGCTGAAAGTAGCCAGAAAGCAGAATGTGACCTGAGCTTTTCATATTGGATGATCCATACAAAGTGGAGGAGCATTTATTTGGAAACATAATCCATAAATATTGTTGATGGCAGAGAATCCTCTCTGGATAGGGTAGGAAAGCAGATCAGAAACAGCTGCTGCTTATAAATTGCGTGTCCACAATATGGCTGGTAGCTGACTCCTACTTGAAGCTTGTAATCTGCTTGAATTAAAACTGGGGACATAAAACAGCTTGGTGCTTTCTTTTAGAATTTATCCTTCTACCCCCATTTGTCAGACTTTATATAAGCTGTGAGATTCAGCAGTGAAAATCCTCTGGAGTGAAAATCTGTAATATATTTTTCCCACCTTTTTGTTTTTAACCCCAGGGAGCATTTCTAATAAAACTGATCCCTGCCCTACAGACCATGATCTAAGTCTCTTTAAAGAAGACCAGGAATTAAACTTGAAGGTAAGATGAAGGCTGTAGAAGTTGACGTCAAAACGACAGACCTTGATTATTAGCTATGACTTCTTAAAATGTATTTCCAGGTAGAAAGTACTTTGGTCTTCAAAGCAGGTTCTGGAGTGCAGGACAGGCTAAAGCAGCTGACATCTGAGAAACCAGCAATGCCAATAAATTTTTATTACATCCGAATCGGACTGCATTAAATGTTGAGGACTTCAGTTAAATTAATCAGTCTACAAGATTCTTTCCAGCTTGAGTAGTGTGATTAGAAAATGTGCCAATTGTGGTGTGTTTCAGTTATTTATTTGGTCTGCTCATGGCTGCCACAAAGTACTATGGAATGGTAGTGGAGTTCCATTGTGTGGAAGCTGTCTCGGTAAACTTAGCCCAATTAAGCAGCCTGGGTTTTCAAACGTTGCTTAAATTCAATTTTACTGTTATACTTGGATCCACTTTTTTAGATACAGTACTTAACGATTTCAAATTTGTGACTTCTCAGACTAAGTTTAAAGTATTTAGCGAACTTAGAAAATTGAAGTTGGATTTCCCCACAGCCTGGACCCTACCTTCCAAGAGATCTGAAGCACCATCTTAATTCTCCGTGCTCCTCACAGAAAGCAGTGAAGAACTGCATTGTGGTGTTTTAGTAAATGGTACATGTCAATTATGACAGTGGTCCTATAAGGATATATTTTCCCTTTTTTTCCTTAGGATGTAGCTGTTTTAATTTGTGTACATTCATGACATTTGCTCATGATGAAATTGTGTAGCTGTGCATTCCTCAAAACCTGTCCTGACAGATAGTGAGGTTAAGCTTAACAGCCTAGGTTGTATGGTAATAACAATGAACTTGTCCTCTGGAGGGTTAACAACCTAAGTTTGCAGACCAAAATTAGAGAAAAAAGAGGACCACAGGGAAAGCCAACATTTTGGCCTTACCCTTCCAAGGTCAATTACGACTCAGGAAATATGAGAACTTATACTGTAATGTCGTGTAACTCAGTAGTGTCCCGAATTTTCTGATCAAGGAGATTATGGGGCCAAAGAGGAAAGTGATTGATGCTGTAGAGTGTGCCTAAGGAGAGTCATATGGAGAGAAACCATTCTCTCAGGCTTTCACAGAGAGCAT
>NW_004524599.1:9073458-9101523 GCF_000260255.1 Octodon degus
TTATGATGTGACAATCTGGGGACCCAAAATATATGGTTGAAGCAAAACTAAACACTCTTTTAGTACATAGTAAATAGTAAGTACCATTACGTATACTCCTTGGAAAGCCAAGAGAAAGACATTTTTGTGACACTTCTAGGACATTATGGGCCTACTGTTAGTCTTTAAAATGATTTGAAAAATTCTCATAGTAATTGCTGATAGAATTTGTTATTTGAAGAAAGGCTAAAAAATAGCATGGAAAAGAATATAATCACTGAACAAACCTAAAATCTCTACATTTTCTGAAATTGTGTGTTCATTTAAGGAACTGCTTTTCAATAATTTATGTTTGATCTTATAGCCCATAATTATAACTCAGTTGCTTGGGAAATCAGGACTGTTGGGAAGGTGCCTTAATTCTGAATCAGGACAGCAGGTTGGGCATATTCTAAGCAAGGTCAGTGCTATGGAAAGACAGAATCAGAAACACTCAAGGTATAAGAAAGTGGGTGTTGTAGGCACAGACAGAAGCTGCCCTTTCTAGCCATAGATTCTCCCTCTTCTTCATGTTAAACAGGCTTAATTGGATGCTCCATCCTCCAAGTTAAGACTTTTGCTTTTTTCTTATCTAATAGTATTGGGAATTAATTTGTCTCTTCAGTTGGTATTAAGATGCTAATCTAGACAATTCATCAAGTGGCTATGGGAAAATGAGGTTCAGCCTAAAGGACAAGCATCCATTTTTCAAATGTACATGATCAGAAGGCTACCTGAATTGGTGCTTTCAAGACGCCATGGAAGCTAATTGTTCTCCAGAAATAGATGCCCAAAGGGTGCTATATAAGGTAAATCCTAAACTATATCATGTTTTCTCTTGAGTATAGTTAAGGGAAAACCTGTCCTATAACAGTGGCCTGGTAAACATATCAGATGTGAGTTTAAAAAAGAGAGGCAGTATTCTTGCCAGATGGTCTCAGGATTCAGGCTGGATTTAAACTGGAGCCATGCCTGTTTGGATGAGAATAGCAGTAGTGATGGAGAGAACATGATGTCATATTTATTTGCTTTGAATTTCAGATGCACCTGGTATTTGTTGTTGTTATTTCTGACTTGTGATTGTGTGATCCTTCCAACACAAGCCCTTGAGCAGGGTCTCCACCACAAACCTTCCTCCTATGCCTGGTGAGCCTTGCTTGAGCAGGCATCAAAGCTCCCATGGCCTCAGCCACCTTCCCAGAGCAGTTCAAAGGCACTTGTAATCCTCAGGATTCAGCCCTTTGTTCACCACTTCCTCTTTCTAAGGCTTTCTCTTTTGATGAAACCAACCCCCTTGCACTTTGTCAGGCCAGATGGGCAGGTGAGCCATATTTCCCAGGGACTTACACAAAGACCCTGTCAGGGGCTGGTGGGAGAAGTGCTAAGTGGAGTCTAACTGTGGCAGTGGAAGGTTTCTCTCCCGCACTGGGCATGGGCTCTCTCTGCACAAGGACCTAACCTGTCACTGAGCCTCTGTCCCACCCTTTTGCCCAAGTGCAGGGGTCCCTGGAAGGAATTCTGATGGAGGAGCAAAAGCCTCCATAGAGCAAGTGACACAGGAACCCTGATCTTTGATTATCACTGTGTGACAATGACCAGAGAGACTGATATGCCTTGAGCTCAGGAGAGCTGTGAGATCTAGTTCCTTGGTTGTTTCCTACACAGAAATCTTGTACCAAATATTGGATTTTCAGGCGCAGCTTACACCCTAGGTATTTTAAAGCATTTTAAGTGCCATTCACCTAAGCTCCAAGAAGAACCATAGACATGCACAAATTATAGTATTGTACCAACTTACAATTATCATGCATGTGATATAGTTTATAATAAAGATATCATTAACACATTAGAGCATAGAATGCATCAGAATATTTACAACGTTCTAGAACATAGAATATAATATATTGTTTTGCAATGTGTAAATATGCTATATTTATGTTATACATACAAAATGTAAAATATATTAATTATATATGAATCAACTATATTTTCATTAAATTCCTATGAGCTGTGTAGGACAAACAACCTCTATTTTTAAATAGAGGTTTGAAACCTTATCATCAGGGCCCTTGCCTAGCTAAGCTCACTAAGTAGTGAGAGGATTTGAATATCTGTTTCCTAGTGAGTCTCTGATTGCCCTTTTCACTATAACACCACCATGTTAGGTTTTTAAAACTTTCTCAGAACATGTTTTTCCCCTCTCTTCATGTGCTTGGAAGAGTGGGCATTCATTGCTCCTTAATAAAAGTTATATTTGAACAGAAATCTTCACAAACCAAGCATTTTGTCCACAAACCTGACAATCAGATTCTGAATTTTAGTGACTGATTTCAAAATCTTTGCTTCAATTTCTGTAGTAGGTCAAGATATAAGCAACATACACATGATATATGAAATGTGATGTTCCTGAACAAATTGGCATGCTATTTCTTCTTCAGGAATAGATGTTCCTCTTTCTAAGGACATTGGCTTTGTAAGAATCTCTATGAAAATGTGCCGGGGAGATAGCTCAGTGACTTGAGCACCTGCCTGGCAAACCCAAGGACTTGAGTTTAATCCCAGATACCAAAGAGAAAAGTAAAGAATCTCTATAAAAGTGATGATCTTTGGTTGTAGGGTACAGACAAGACTTATGGTTGTAATGGACCAAAGGGTCCGTTTTCAGTCTTTTAAATGTTGATAATATTGATGTTAAAGTATCACTAATCAGGCATAGAGTTAGGATATATATTTGTGCTCAGCTGCCCCTTAGATTGTTAGAATGTCATATGAACAGTCTCTCATGCCTGATACTCCTCTGGGCATTTTTGTGTATGTACTTATCTCTATTTCGAAATCAAAATTCTTATTTCTTTGTCCTTTTGCTCCTTTGGGGGCCATTTCTTTGGAGATGTACTCATTCCCATGATTTTTTTATTCTCATAATTTTATATTTTTCAGAAAAGCTAATTTGAATGAATTTCTAATGTATTAGCTTAGATATTCCTGAGAGGAAATATAGAGGTTAAAAAGTGTTTTATACATTTTAGAATTCAAAGTAGTTTTCTTTATGATTTAGAAGTTGTAAATTCCCCTACTGTTCATTATAAGTACTTAAGTAGATGATCGGTGATAGTTATTTCTTAAGCGTCTGTCATGTGCTTCTTGTCATGTTTTTTAGGGGCTGTGAAAGACAAACACAAATGTACAGTATCTTTTCCCCCACCATGAATTTTACTTGAAAGGGAAGGGTGTTCATGTGTTGCTAAACAGGAAGCAGCATAATGTGCTCTGTCATGAAACAGCCAAACTATAAGTTCAGGAACTTTATGAGTAAATCTAACCTGTGGAGGAATCATTTGTAGCCACTTCCACTTTTGTGAGATTCGACAAAGCAAGCTACTTACAAAGAAATGAAATGATAATTCAAGCGAATGCAAAGCATGAGATAATTCAAACCTCCTATTTTTCTCAATAATTTTTTCACTCTTAAGGTCACTTAATTAAAAATACCAGCCCTGTACAATTAGATCAAACACTACTTTTAGTGTTAGAAGAGCTATAGAGGTTAAGAAAGATGAAAAGGACCGCAATGAAAGGTGCTTTAAATTGATGGCTGTCATAACTGGATTTTGTTCTTAAGGTAATCAAATCAGTCAATCTCATAATGAGAGGAATGAACCAGGCTGAGTTCGTAGGGATTTGATGACACATCTACTCCACCTGTGTTTCTCTCTCAGGTTTTCCTAGTTACTGCAGCTTGCCAACCCAAAGAACGTTTTGCAATTGCAAAGTGTTACAAAGACCAAGTTGTGCTAAAACTTGTAAGAACAGAGAGCCAGGCATTCAAGTCGGCAACTTGTTACTACTAATAGTGAATTGGTAACAATAATTAAAAGCACTTAAAGAGAGAGTGAGTTTTTCCACTTATGTCTTATACATGCAGGTGATACCCAATTGTCTACTTTTCTAGACAGATGCTTTTCGAATTACTTTTTATCACTAGCATTTTTTTTAAAGTCTTCCAGAAATCTCCCATGGATCAAACAGGTAATAGCTGATCTGCATTGATGGAAGACAGAGGAAGAGTCCTATTAGTTTAGTTGTTTCCTCTTTCTTCCTTCGTTGAACAGGCCCCCAAGAATCCTTGGCTAAACCACTAAGCTCAGCATGTCTTCCAGACCCCTCATCACAGGCCACACAAATCTCCCCAGTTCCAGTAAACTAGTGCCCCAGACATTACAGAAGTCCGACATTTAAATTTATGTTGTTGTTGAGTCACAAGCCATGACTCAGGAGCTCCTGATGACAATAGCAGGGTGCAGGAACCTGCCAGAACAGAGAACAGGGGAACAGAGTTCTGGGCAGGTGTTCAAATTCTTAGTTCTTAGTTCCTGAAACCCAGCTGCCTGTTCTCCTTCTTTCTACACTGGTTATTCAAATCTTCCTTCTTACTCTGTTTTGCAGAGACCTAGCTCAAGCTGTATCTCCTTTCCTGTAACTCAAAGTCATGACGAAATGCAAATGTCATGATCATGTTGGTTTTTAATTGTAATATCATTTATAGAAGCCATTCCATGTGATATGAAATAAAGATCAATACAAATATCATTTACCCAGTTCTATTCTTTACAACTCCTCCTGGCCCTCAGCTAAACAGAGGTCTAAACACTTCCATCGATAGCTGTAATGTGGACTTCAGGCTAAACAGTGAATTAAGATATGCCAGGTGCAGGCACTGAATACCCACAATGAATGTAAATGATGTATGTCATAAACATTAGTGGACAGCAATAAGGGTGACAAGAATGTGAAAGGGAATTTAGAGGCAGAGGGAGAGAGGTAGTTGGGAAGGGGCAAAATTAAAAGCAGAAAGAAGGTTATATACCTGTACCTACTCCCCACCATGAATATAGACTACAAACACACACTGATAAAATAAAAACTGAAAACAAAAATTAGGAAGCCGGTCTATGACTAAGAAGCATCAGACAAGATGCTAAGCCAAAGAGCTCAGCTGGCAAAGGCGTCTGCCACTGTGGAAATCCAGAAATTCACTGGGAGAATCTGGAAATTATAACAATGATTTCAATGTAAGAGCTACCTAGTTCTTTATGGTCACTGATTTTATGTCAGCCTAAGGAAAATGTTCAAGGTTCCAAGTGAAATTTGCATCTGCTATTAATTAAATACTTCATGTTTTCATTTATTAATCTCTCTAACCAGGGAGACAACGTGACTAACAATTCTGTGAAGGAAAAATCAACTTCTTTAAGACCTGGAGAACTTGAAGATTATTTTCAAGATATGTCTTACTTGGAAGAACTGGAGAAACACCAATTTTCAGTTTGGTTAGTGACTATATTTTGTCTTTACATTTTTCACTTAAATTCATTGAACCCATTTTTTATGCATTACATTTTATTATTATTATTATTGACTAACTCCTCTTATTATTTATTTTTCCTTTCAAAAAGGTGACCATATTCCTATGGTAGACTACAGAATATGAACCCTGAGTAGGAAGTGTTTGTAGTCTGAAGACAGAGGCAAATGTGCAAAAACATCAATGTGTTGTGATAATATTTTGTAATTGCATGATGTGTCACACTCACATGTAGAGAAAATTATGGCCACATTTATTACAGGATGGAGAAAACTTCCCTGCGAAAGTTTGAGCCAGATGTTAGGGTGACTGCAGTGGAAAAAGGTGAAAAAATCATGTGGGCAGTGTCCAGAGATGGAAGTAGAAATATCAGTGGGGAGCTGAGGAGATAGCCCAGTAGAATAAGCGCTTGCCTAGCAAGTATAGAGTCCTGAGTTCAATACCTGGTACCACAAAAAAAAAAAAAGAAAAAAAAATATTAGTGGGTTGGATCCATGCTAGAAACCTGAGCTCCCTTAAGACCTAAGTAGGCCATCCTAACTCTCGTCCTTCCCAGTGGTCTGTGCACTGATTTATCAATTAGGCAAACACACCTATTCGAAGCATGAAGAAAGGAATAAAGGGTGGGGTGCAAGAATCTCAGAGGTAGTGCGCACGGGGCTTGGCGATGGTGTCTTCACCAAGGATCCAAAATGACAATGTGACCATGGGAGCAACATTGGGAAGGAGAAGGTGTGGAGTGGCTGGTCAGGGCCATCCGCTCCAGCCACTCTTCCACATTTGCTCCTTGAGTGGTTTTCTCATCCAGAAGATGATCAGACTGGTGATGTGGTTCTTAATGTTTGGTCTTGCTCCTTCATCTTGTAGCCAGTGCTGGAGGGTGTGATAATAGTTCAGGTGTTGTTTACTCCATTCCATTCTTTACAACTCCTAGAAGTCTTCATCTAAATTTAAAGGCCAACGAACTCAGGTGTTCTGGAAATAGCTGGAGTGTGGACTTCAGACTAAAGGGTGAACCATTTTCCAGATAAAGAGAGGCTGGACTATGCCTAGAAGCACCAGACATGAAGAGGAGCTGTTATGGTTTGTGTCTAGATGTCCCCCCAAAGCCTCATGCAGTCATGGGGGTGAGTTCTTTGGAGGTGGCTGAATCTAAACATTGTGATTGGTTCATGGTCTAGTGCTGGGGTTATGTGAGCACTACACCCACCCTAGAAGTGTCACTGCATGCAACATATGGGTGGAGAAAGAGTTTCTCCTCCCCATTTTGCTCTTGTTACTGTTGCTGTCTTCTGCCTCCCTGAACAGTTGCCCCTGACACGCCCTGGCTGCCTTGCAGCCAGCTGATTTTGGACTGAAGCCTCTGTCAATGGTGAGCTAAATGAACCTGTTCTTCCTTAATGTTGGGCATTGAGCATTTTCCCTCAGCAATGAGAAAAGTAACTAAGACAGAAGGCAAAGAGCTCAGGTAACAAGAATGATTCTTCTAGGGAAAAAATGTCTCTACATATATGACACTAAGCATGGACAACTGGTGATGGACATGAGCAAAATGTATTATGTACATTGCACCCCCAAATGTGACACTGGGGGAGGGCAGGGCTAGAGGAGTGTCAGGATAAAAATGATCATAGTATGTAATGGGCATGTACAAATCTTCCAGAATGAAAAACACTAATTGATAAAAAAGAATAAAAACAAAACAATAAAGTGATATGCTCCCTGTTCTTCAGAACTGCTTTGTTTATAACCGTCTCTAAGGGAGGGTGATGTGCACACACTAGATTTAATTCAATAACTGCCAGAAAAGAGGAGTCTGATGCTTTCTACATTGTACAGAAGACAGGGCTGGGCCTCCCTCCATGCCCCAAGCTAAATTCTTGATACCTATCTGAGATCCAGCAGGAGTGAAGGAAAACTCCTATATAGTCCAAGTTCCTGTGATATTCCAGTTTTTCAGGCTCTCTCCTTTGACTCAGCTCTCTGCTGCCCTTCAGAAATGGCCTTCAGGAATTCATAGTAAGCAGTGTCATGGTGCCTTTCCTATTTTACACATCGAGTTGAAAGCTTGAAGGATTTCCAGTGACCTCAGGGCTTCAGCTCCAAATCACACCTTTGATACAAAATGGCTGGACATCACTTCTTCACCCAGCTTCCCATGAGCTCTGCATCTGGACCAGGAAGTGGCTGCAACAGCTCCTCTCTTTTACTTAATAAAATTTTATTGGAGCTCAGGCATGCCCATTTGGTTACTTACTTCACTGGCTGTTTTCCGCTACAATGGCAGAATTTGATTTGGGGGACAAAAGTGATATAGTTCTCGTAGCCTAAAATATTAGCTACTTGGCTCTTTACCAGAAACATTTACTTACCTCTGCTGCATACCACGGTAGCAACTTCTCTGTCCTTCTCTTCTGACAATCACACAGTGTTCTCATTTTTATTCTTCTTAGCATTTTTTTTATTAGTACATGTTTGTAGCACACAATGTTTACATTCCTTGTAGCAAATCGGTACTCATGCATAATATATCTTAATTCTTAATTCCTTTGCTTCATCTCCTGTCCCAGCCTTTCTCCCCACGTCTATTTCTTGACCCCTCCTTTTTGGGACACTTTTGCAGTATAGAATGTTTACATCTCTTTTATGGGGTTGGTACACAAATTATTTTGATATTGTTAAATAAAAATTACATATATATATCATATATCATGTTGTTTTGACATATGTATACATTGTAAAGGAGCTAAATCAAGCTATTTAATGTATGCACTACCTCACATACTTATTTTAGTTTTGTGGTAAGAACTCTTAAAATCTACATTTTTAGCAGGTTTCAAATATCCATTGTATTACTATAAATGATAGTCACCATGTTGCGGAGATCTCTTGAACACATTCTTCTAGTTGTAATTTTGCATCGTTTGCTCTACATCTCCCCTCATTAGCCCACTGCCTAGGGTAACCACTGTTATATGCTTTGCTTCTATGATTTTAGCTGTTTCAAATTCCATCTCCTAAGTGAGAGAGCCTAGGATTTTTTCTCATTTCCGAGGTTTAGTATCCTTCATTGAGACTATTACAAATGATCAAATTTCCTTCCTTGTTAGGGTGAAATATTTTTCCATTGTTCATATACACAGTGCTTTCTTTATCCATTCATTTGTGGATAGAAATTTAGGTTCATCCCTTTTCTGCCTACAGTGAATATGCTAACCATTATTTTCAAGATATTTATATGTGTGTCTGTCTCACCGTTTGGGTTTCTGATACATTTCTGATCATCAGCTTCCTCATGCTGAATCACTGGAGGCCTAGTATTTTGTGACAGGCATTGTATTTGCTCAAAATTCTGAGGCTATGCATTTAGACAGAGTGCATCATGTTCTATTTGTTCAAAATAAGTCATAAGGCCACCCGAAGGGGAAAGACTCTGGCTCTTCACAGAGGCGTGGCAAGGCAGCACTGTAGGAGATCATAAGGAGCTCAAAGGCACCACAAGCCTGTCTTGGAAACCCAGTCCATCACTCTGCATTTCATTCATTTCTGTTGGCAACGGGTTCAACAAATATTTATTGAACAAAACATACAAATTAAAAGAAATGAGTGAACTATGCAAGTTAAAAAGACATGAAATCTGAAGCCTTTGTGCATAGGTGACCTGAGTGTGTATCCCTGTATTGCCTTCAGCCCCTGCTAGGGAGCTTGGAACAGGGTGTTTGGCATCCCTGAGGGTGGTTATCGGTGTGTTGGATTTGAGCAGTGATGCTTGCATTGTGAGGCTTTGATGGGAGTCTTGAAAGCTGAAAGAAACGAAAGAAAGATACGTCCGTTACCTTCCGACAGAGACTGGAACATGGAGATTCCTAGTAAGAGCAACTATTACGAGTAGTATCAGTAATAATGTATTTTAAGGAAATAAATTTTCCAAAGGTTAAAATAGAGGGCTGATATAGTTTGGGTCTTAAAGACCCTTGGAGGGCCAGTGTGCTGCAGGCTTGGCCTCCAGCCTGTGGTATTACTGAGATCTGTTGGAAGCTTTAGGAGGAGGAGCCTGTGGAGGAAAGCTCCTGGCCCTTCCTGCCCTGCTGCTACTTGGCATCACGTGCAGTCTACCACCTCCTCCACCACATGTGCTGCCACAGGATGGGCAACAGGGCCAAGTGATGACAACCTGAGTCTTCTGACACTGTGGGCCAAAAATAGACTTCTTTATGATGCTCCTCTCAGGTAGTGCGTCTCAGCCGTGGAGAAATGATCACACGGTGTAGCTCGCTCTTGGATGGCTTCCATTTCTCAAGTCCATCTTCCTTTTTGTCCTTGAGCGTCTTTTCTCTAGAACGTACTGCTGGTTCTTAGTGCGGTAGTGGAGTGCCAGGCCTTTACAGGCTGTCCCGTGGAAGGCGGGACCTACCCTTGTTCTAGTTAACTTCCCAGTCTTTTTTCATTTCCTTTAAAGTACATTGTAAACTATTCTTTTACAGCAATTTTATTGACTCACTCATTTCTGTTTCCTCTCAATGAATAGAAGTTCTGAGTAAAAGCCTCTCTATTCTGGTCACCTCTGGGCCTTCATACCAAACCCTGGACTACCTGTACATATCTGACTAGTAAGTATTTGTTGAGCAAGTGAATAAATGCATGAACAAGTGACTGCTTCTCTCTCTCTCTCTCTCTCTCTCTCTCTCTCTCTCTCTCTCTCTCTCTCCCTCTGTGTCTCTCTCAATCTTTCATCTCCATTGTCTGTCACACCGGTTTATTTACTTCCAATCTCTTCTTGGAATTACTTCTCTCTCCACCCCTCCTTGTCTATCTGTCTGTCTCTGTCTCTGTCTTTTTCTAATGTAATATGAAATTAATGACTATGCATTTTTCTTTTAAAACAAAGGTTGAGGATATGGGGGCGACTGAGACCTCTATAAACTTCTGTTTTAAATGGTCTGAGATACAATCTGAACAATTTCCTTGATGTTTTATTAGAGCTAGTAAATCATTTATTGGGCAGCCTTTACCCAAATCCTCTCCAAATCCCCATAAAATGCACTTAACATGGAATACTATATGCAATACCCGGCTTCAAAGATATAAATAAAAGGGCTCACAAGATAGCTCAGTGGACTAAGCACCTGCTTAGGCAAGCTTAGGGATCAGGGTTCGATCCCTGCCACAAGATGCCACACTGGCCCTGAGCCAGCCACTGAGATCAGACATTGCAGTACACACCTGTAATCCAAGTCCTGAGAAGGCTGAAAACTGGAGGATCACTATGAGTCCAAGCTGTGTAGTGAGACCCCGCACCAAATGCATTTAAAAAAAAAGACATATATGATCTTGGATAGGAAGTATTTTCCCCAGTGTAGCAAATTCAGATGTATGTATTTTCTGTTTCTATGTTTTGCATGGCCACATGTTAACGTGCTCTCCCCCTTGAGGCCTAGTGCTTCATGTAAACCTACCAATTTTGAAGAATTTAGCGAACTGTTAAAAGTTCAGTAAATCACAGTTACCACACATATTCAATGTATGAGGATTTCAGCTAGACAAATGCAACTTTGGTTCATTTATATATAGCAATAGTTAAAAAAAAACTGCTTCTAAATTATAATGCTGAGACTGGGAAGCTTGTTTTTCTCCACGAGCAATATTTTTAACTAAATCAACTCTGAGGGTTTGCAAGAGAACATTATATGGCACATGTCTTCCTCATCATTGCTCTACTGGCAGGGTCAGGGAACCAGAGGTGACAGTCCTCTCCATCATTTCTGGCAGGCTCTGTGTCATGGCTGATTTTTCTGAGCTTCGAGGCTTGTACTCACACTATGTTTACATTTTTTTTGTTTTCTTTCAGGTATATGTTTATATGATAGATTGGCCATCTTCTACTGAGAGTTCAGGCAATATGAGGTCACCAGGGCATCCCTCAATACTTTTAAATTGCTAGCACGTAATAAATATGTGTTAAATTCATAACAGAAAGTGATAGCAAATGGAAACTGTTAGTTATTCCAAATTCTGTAGAAAAGACCAGTGGTGCAAAACTTGAAGTTGACTTTAAGCATTCTGGGCCAAGTTTTGCTGGGGTTGTTGTTGCTGCTGCTCTTTCCTTTTCCTCATCCATCTCCTTGAACATCCTATCCCAAATATCTCCACTTGCCTGTTTTCTGGTGACAGTACTTTCTCACTAACATATACTTATTTGGAGGGTTGGCTGTGATAACTGTTATTTTTCTACCACTGCTGTGATTGGTCCAGGGCTGGTCATGTGACTACCTGGTTTGTTGCTTAGAAATAAAATATTTCTTGTCTTCTATAATCCATTCTCCTTTACTGGGTGTTCAGCTGGGATGATTTCATTTTGACACTTTTTCTGGCCAGAGAAACTCTCTTAGTATCCATAGTTCCCCCCTGCCTTCTTTTTTTTGCAGTACCAGGGATTGAACTGAAGACCTTTCACTTGCCAAGCACGTGCTTATTTTACTGAGCTATCTCTCCAGCCTTCCCCTTCTTTTAATGATTACCATTTATAGCTCATTTGAAATCAGGACATGAGGAAGTTTCCAGGATGCTTTATAGACAACACATTATATATTCCATTCCGTGAATAAGAAAGCTAATGAAAAGATGACTCACAGAGACTACGTAGGCATGAGTTTGTACGGATAAGTTATATGCTCAAGTGAGCACTTGTACTACTTAGTAGCCTTTCTGTTGGCTGTTATAGTTACACAGTTTTAGTTAGATGGTCTAAAAATATTACATGGAAAATTCCAGAAATAACCAATCCATAAGTTGCATGCTGTTCTGAGCAGCATGACACCATCTTGCCCCGTCCTCCTTGTTCCAGCCCAGAGTGTGATTGATCCACATACCTGGTATGACCATATCCACTGGCCCCATTATCAGACTGACTGACAGAGCACTCCTGTGCTTGTGTCTGTGTGAGCCTCCCTTCCCTGGATAACACTGTGTCACAGGGTCTCTGCCGTTCATCTCGCCTCACCTATGGCCTCTTGCCATATTGGCTCACACCATCACAACAGCGAGGGAACTGTGCAGCAAGACAATTGGGCATGGAAAGAACACATGCAGGTTGTTTTTATTAGCATATAATTGTATTGCTTTGCTACTACTATTATTAATCTCTGACTGCCTAAGTAATAAATTAAACTTTGTTGTCCATACCTATGGAAGAAGCCTAGTGGGTCTAGGGCTTGCTCTCATCTTTGGTCTCCACTGGGAATCCACTGCAACCCACTGGGCCCTGAAGAATGTTTCCTTTGCAGAGAAAGGGGAACCACTATGTTTCAGGTAAAAAGGAAATGTGTGCATGTGAGACCAAGGACTCTGGGGAGAGGATTTCTAATGTCCCTTCAGCTAATTACATACCTAACCACTCATTTCTCTATTTAAACAAAGCTACAGAGTCTCATAGCCTGTGGAGTGAATTGAATTTCCTCCCTCATAATGTAGTACCTTAATCTTTGTACTGTAATTTCTCTAAAGAAGTAAGCCAGAAGACATGTTAAGTACCCCTGAAAGTTGCACTAATGACTGTTAGGAAGCAGCAAATATCACTCTAGTGGGTTAAAGAAGTTAACATATTTTTCAAGGGTCTCTAACTCCCTACTGGTGAGAAGGCTCAGTAACAAGACAACCTCAAAACGTTTCCATGGCTGTTCCAATGCAATGAGGTGGGTAGGCAACCAGAGAATCAGACACTTTCAGAGCAGGAAGGGATCTGGGGAATGATTTAGTTCAGCCCTGTCAGTTTTTGTAAGTTCTGTAGAGCCGAGACTTACAGAAGTTCAGTTACTTGCCTTAGGTCATGGAGCTAATAAGTAGTGGAAATGGGGCTGGAAGCCACATCCTCTCTGACAATCCACCTCAGTTGTAAAAAATAAATTCTTTCTAGAACAATGCTAGTATTTTCAGAGTTTCCTGTTTCTGTCAATTGCATAGCACTTTGATATTTATCAATAAATTGATCAAAATGCACTGATTTTTGGAAAAATCCATTTCATGGATTAATGTATGTTTCCTCCTGCCAAGGAAGTGTGGATAGAACAGAAGCCCAGATGGTTGCAAAATGCACATGGAGCTGCCCACACAGACTGGGCTCTCTCTGTGTTCTCAGCAGGAAACTTATGTGGCTGACCTGAATGTGTTGCTGAAGGAAGGGATGGGTTAACAGTACAGGAAAGTTATTCTTTAATAAAAATGATACACTTTCCTTTTTATAACACACATGTGATTTGCCATTAAAATAGAATGCAGATGCTTCTTTGATTGGCGTATTCCCTGTTGTGTCTTTCTAAAACACCTTCACATATGGTCTGCCTCATTCCTGAGAAATGACTTGTTGTTTATGTCATACAAACAGAACAGATTGATTTTACAGTGAGTAAGGAGATTGATGAATTATACGTTGGAGAGAAATCCTTGTCTCGGCAATCTAAACACTTGAAAATAAATGTTGCCTTTTGGAAGAGCTCTCTTGATACACCCATGATTCCTTCATTTCATGCTTCCTTTCTAGGGGTGAAACAGATGTACCCATGCAGTCCCCATGAACCCAGTGGTAATTGCAATCATCTCAAAATATAGTTTTTGTTTTTGCCATCAAATACGTCTTGGGAGATATTGAGTCAAAAAATGGTAGAATTGTCTCCAAAAAACCAACCAGAAATTTTGAACTTGAGCATTGTATCTGTATTATGAACAGAATGAAACATTCTTGATCTTGGGTAGGGGAGTAACCTTGTTCCTTTATTTATCAAGTGAATTTTATATTTATAATGCTTATGCTAAGAGGCTTTCTCAAGGATTTCCTATTTTACTCTGTTAAAATTATTCTGAATAACTGAGTGAATGTAAAGCCGTGTACTCTCTCTTCTGCTCATAGGCTAATCACATATTTCTGCAAAATTTTACAGGTTATAAATTACTTTCCTCTTTGTTGTTTTCTGTGTGACAGACAGAAAAGCCTTACAAGACATCACTGAAGTGCAGGGAAGATAAGGGTCTTACTAACACTTGACTAGTGTTTGTCTATCATTGCTCAGTGTTCTTTACACTGTAGCTTTTCACCTCCCTAACCAGCCTTACATACATGCATACACTTATTTTGTGCATTTATAGCTTTTAAAGTATTATGTCTTATACTATACTCTGCTACATGTCTTGCAGAGTTGGATGAATGCAGAGTGAGGATGAGATGCAATGGAGGAGAGGTGCTAACTAAATCAGGTATAGAATGGCTCAACAGAGCAAAATAGCCATGGGGGTATATTCCTGAGAATGATTTATCAATAATCCATTTACAATTTGATATGCACTGACTGATGTATTCATTTTATTAGGTATGGCTGAATCATGACTATACATTTGTCCTGAGAAAGAATCAATCTTAGTAGCTAAGAATACAGGCTTTATGATCATGATGACTGTACTCAAATTAGCTTTATGTGTTAGACAAGTTCCCAGAACTCTTTGTGCCTTAATTTCTTTATCTGTGAAATTAAGCTGGTAGTATGTACCTCCAAGAGAGGAATAGTCCCTCTTTCATAGAATTTTATTTGGATACGTCAGGGCCATCCCAAATAATCTCCATTTGATTTCTGTAAAGGTGGGATCAAATTTACTTATTGCCTACAAAGGAGATAGTGAGTGTGGATAAAAGAGAAGAGAATGGTGGTCCACGGTCACTTATCAAGATATAAAGGATGTATGATGATTTGGGACTTAAAAATCACTGTTGCAAAATCTCTTCCCTTTTCGTGCTTTGTATTGGCCAGAGCAATCACAGCTCCTACCTGTGCTCCAGGGAAGGACACCAGGCAGAGCCTGCACACCAAGGGCCAGGAACTATGGAAACTCACTCATAGGATACTTATCTGTCTGTACCATTATAAAACTTATGAAGCTGATATCATGAGCTCTTCAATTTGGGAGGTTCCAGTCCAGCTTGCTCTTCAGTACTGGGCTTGAGGCTGATAGGTCTCCCACAGCATGACTCCCGTGTTCCATGTATTCATTCTTCAGTTTTGCCCTGTTCCTTTATGCCTTAATGATGTGATTAGCGACCATGATTTCCCATCTATGGCCTCACTTCTACCCACACTGTATTCTCCTCTCACAGGTTTATTTTGGGGCTATTTTTATGAATGTATCTTTTCCTTTGGATTCTAAGTTTCATGTTTACTTTTTGTAGTGCTATATGTGCCTAATGAATTTATTTTAAAAGCTGTTCCTAGCATGGTTTCTTCTTGGTTATATTGTTATTCTATATGTAAGATGCATAACAGCTTTTGTAATGATCTCATTTCTTTATCTCATTGTGCTATAGCTTCCTAAACTGATAAGAAACATTGCATCACCTTTTACCTCATCTGTATTCACATCAGAAAAATGAAAATATTGTTGCTTCTCTCCTCCTTCTATCCATTCCAAAGTTTCTTTCACAAAAGACAATTAAATGCACCGGTGTTTAAAACTCTTTGTCTACTTTGGATGACTACACTGTCGTCAGTAGCTGAAAACATTGTTAACAAGACAGTTAACCTGGATAAATGCACTCCTGATGTGGTGCTGGGCTCTTGCACACATTGAGAAGTAGATATTTGTCCTTTTATTGGGCAGGTTTCAATACTGTCCTCTCTTATGGGCACAGAAATATTGGAATCTTCCATATTACCCAAGATCTGCCTAGGCAGAGTGTGTAACTAAATTGTCTTCAGTTCAGTATGATTTGAAAAGTGAACACATTGTGGTGCAGGAGATTCCTTTCTGTAGATACCACACTGATTCAGTTGGGGAGTTGGAGAATGAGGTGAATAAAATTAATTTAGCTAACCGTCTGGAAACTAACATGACATCAGTGATAAGATTTAAATATCCAGGAGCTTCAGATTATGAGTCAGTCCAAATTCAAGCTGCATGATTTAAATGATGAAAGGGCAAAACTGGCTGCAAAGCAATATAGGGATTTATTTGATGCAAAAACTCAAATGACCAGTAAAATAGATAATGCTTTGCTGTAATAGTTTGCAAACAGCATCAAGAAAACAACTGAGTGGGTGTATTTCAAGCTCCAGGCATTGTAAACTCTTTCACTCTCATATACTTTATGCCTCCTTTAATAAACTAGAGAGTCTTGGGCCAGCTTCATCGGTGACGGTAGGTGGTCATTCATTTCACAATCCACTAATTTTCACGATTATTCAGTATTTTATGTTACCTAAACGGCTTTGGATTTTGTCTTACTCAAATTGTAATATGGCAAGGGCTTATATGATTTCAGAATCATTAATCCAGTTGTGTTTTCAGCATATAGGAGTTACTCCTTCATTTCTCCAAGTACAAACAAGAACTTAAAGGTTTTAAGTGTGCTGATCCTGTATCAGAGTTTTTAAAATACATGTCAATGGCATATTTAGCTAGTGTATCTTGTTAAGAAATGCAAAGTTCAGAGAAAATTTCTAACAAGAAAGCAATTAACATCAATTATAGTTTAATTTTAACTTCATGGAGACAAATGTGTATTTACCTTAAATTTTAGTTTCACTGAAGTATTATGCAATATATTACAAGTCATCAAGATGAAGTTATCAAAGGTTTTATTTTATTTATTTATTTATTTATTTTTTGTATTTTAGGGAAGGGTCTACAGGGTGTTCAGGGTCTCACTACTAGATCGAATTCATAGTGATTCTCCTGTTTACAGCCTCCCAAGAGCTGGGATTGCACAGGCATGTGCCACCACACCCAGTCTCAATTGCTGTCTCAGCATGCCTCGAGGGCTGGGCCAGCAGGGCAGGCCCGAGGATTAAGCCCCTGGCCCCTGCACCTGCTAGCAGGTGCTTTAACCTACTGAGCTATTTGGCCGGCCCTATCAAAGGTTTTAAAATCTTTTCAACTTATAAATTGTTTGACATGAACTCTTATAGAAAATTTTCAGGACTGTGATAGGGGTGCTGAGTACTATGGCTGTCTTGTCTTTCTGTCCCTCCTTTCTGCCTTCATCCTCCCTCCCCCAAAGGCTCATTGAGAACTTTTGCTCAGCCACTATAGAATATATATTAATATTTCCAAAGTTGTTCCATTTATGATTTTTCAGGACTATTCGATTTATTTCAGGAAATTTTAACAGTTAAAAAGTTCTTAGAATTAAAGTCTTTGGGGCCAGTGAGATAGCTCAGCAGACTAAAGCTCCTACTTAGGCAAGCTTAGACAAGAACAGCAACCACAGTTTGATATTTGGCACTACATGCCGCACCGGCCCTGCCCACAGGGTAGACTGAGCTGGCTTCAGAGTTCAGAGGCACACTCCTGTAATCCCAGTGCTGGGGAGGCTGAAAACAGGGGTATCACTGTGAGTCTGAGTTGCTTAGTGAGATCCTGTAATGACCAAATACACTTAAAAAAAATTAAAGTCTTTGATTCTCCTTAAAAATTTTTAGTATCAGTTTGATTCACTAAAATCTTCAGGCCAAAAAAGCATCTTTTAGTTTGTCTTATGTATATATGCATGCATGGAAGGATGTGTTTATTTATCCATCTAATTTATTTATTCATCTATCTACCTCTCAAAATGTAGACATTAAATATCCTTTAGGTAGGTTGGTCATTGAGCTATCACATCTTTATTTTAATATTCTTTCCCAGCTTCTTATCCAGTCACCCTTTAAGGTGATTAGAAATTTAATAGCAATATGCCGATTTACACATATGCTTTGGAAGAATTTCAGGGACAGCATGAATGGAGCTTCCATCTCTTGGTGTCCCAAAGGACAGGCAGAATGTACTGTTTCCATCAATGGACTAGTAGATATCATGGCTCACTCACCCTTCTTATGGATTTAGTAGGCATTATATTTTCTATATTATGTATTTATAGATTTAGTAGACATTATTCTGTTCCCTAGTATCCAGACCTCCCTGTCCCAGAAGACAGAAGACTTTACTCCTTTGCAGTTGGATAAGTTCATCTGAATTCTTCTGACCAGTGATTTAGGAGCAAAAGGAATACAATTCATTTATTCTGACCCAAGCAAAGCATTTATTGCTTGGGTCAGAATACCTCTCTCCACCCCTACATAGTGTTCGTGCAGGAGGCACTAAGTTGAGATGTCAGTGACAGCTTGGCTCCCTGAGGCTTTGTATGGCATAAAACCATCCTGAGCAGCTGACCCCTACCAATCTTCACATGAATGAGAAATAACTGTTGGGTTAGATAACTCACTGACTACCATTGCCTAACACAGTAATGTGATGATCAGTTCTAAAGGTCGGGGAACCACAAAAATGTATGATTTTCTTGAGGAAGTATTTTGAAAATAACTCATGTGGAACTGAAGTAAGGGAGAGCAACTCTTAGCTAGTAAAGAGGGAGCTTGTCCACCCTGTCACGTCTGTACCTAATAGAACATCTTACTTCACACTCAGAAGATCTGAGTGAGGCTGCTAATATACTATTCAATTACAATATAGTTGCTAAATACAACTGTTTTCAAAGGGTAAGGAAATGATTCACTTTCCCAATTCAACCCTCTATCCATCATTCCCACAAGGATATTCCTCATTTCCTATTCTTTCTTTTTTATATTTTAAAGAATATAAAATAATGATAGAATACACAACATTAGAAAAGACACAAAATTTCGCTAAAAAGGTAATAGGAATTCAACAATGTTTGCTGTATTGCATGATGCTAACTTCAAATTAGTTGTTCAGGTAACCAGATTTAAATATGCAAGATTGGAACAGGAGAAGCAAAAAAATTAAGAAAATTTATGAGAAATTCAAAATCTGTTTCCCATTCTTGATCTTGGTTGTGAGATCCACCCTTGGTCCTTCTTCTCGAGGAAGTCTCTGCCATCAGGCTTGATGGTGTTCTCTTCTCCTCCAACCCTGTACAAAGAGGTCTTGTCCTGTGATCTCCTGCTCACTTGACAGGCCTAAAAGTTTCCCAAGCTGAGAGAGAATGATAGGTGGAGAATGGAACCACAGTTTGATGGGGACTTTGATCTTCAGAGTGTGTTCTTCCACTTAGACTCTGTCAAGTTCTGACTCCTGCTCCTTTTGACATTCAGTGAATGACTGCACCCCCTCAACACAAACCATGTTTCATACATCTGGACTTGTAATGTGTCATCTCCCACACAACTTCATATTCTCAGAAAGAATCCAGCTGTGGTCATATGAAGGAAAAAGAAGTTCTAATAAAAATATTTCCTTCACTAATTTTCTTCCTTTAAGGATATAACTATGGTTACCGGTCCTTGGCAGTGAGAAATGTACTTGTACCATTCTAAATAGTGCATCCTACTACAAGAATGAAACCACTTTAGATTAAATCAAGTATAAGAGAAGATAATATAATCAAAGGGCAAGTTAAGGGATTTATGCGGTTGCTGTTGGAATTACAGTGCAGACTGCTTTGTGGTATGTTTTTTATAAGTAGAAATGCACTCTAAAATAACAATAAAAGATATACACAGTAAATGCATATGATACGAGCATCATTGTTTATCATCATTTTTATTTCACACTGTATATTTTATGTACTATACTTATATACGGCTGGCAGCTCAGCAGGTGTGTCTACACCAGCATGACCACAAAGATGTGGGAGGAGTGACTTCTGCTGGTATGATGTCACAACGGCTATGGCATCACTAGGTGATAGCAGAGCACCATAATGTCAGCAGTCTGTGCTTAACTAAAACATCATTATGAGGTAGGTGGAGGCAATCCTACTGAGCATCTCTACCATTGTAGTACTGGTCAGGACAACACTGGGTCCTGTAGGTGACTCTTAGTCTTGTCCTGAATCTTTCAGTGCTTGAAAAAAATGGCCAGTAAAGGGCAAGCAATCCATTGGCATCCATTTCTTTTCAAGCTATATTTTTAAAAAAGTATGAAATTGGGGGCCTGCCCATTAGCTCAGTTGTTGAAGTGCCTGCTTAAGCAAAGCAGTCAGGCGCAGTATTCTGTGGTCCGAACCCCAGATCCTCATGCTTTTCGAGCCCTGCTGATAATGCATCCTGAACCACCACCCCTCCAAAAATATCCTTCTGAACGTTATGCAACTACAATATTTAAATGGCAATGGAATACCCATCTCTGACAAAACTAAACAATAAAGGCAATACATATGAAGGAACATTTTGTATCTGTATATACAAAATAGGATAGATATACAGCTACTTTCCTCTTAATTCAATGAGAAGAAAGATTTGTACTAATAGTGTTTTGACAGGATATCATGTCTGTATCTTGGGCTATGAATAACCACTATGAAGACAACAATATGCAACGATATACCACTACAAAGACAACTTTTAATCAATTTTGAAACTTTCTCATTGCTATTTTTTCTCAATAAAATTAATAATAAAAAGGGAATATTGAAAAAAAGGTGTGAAATTATTGCTTTTCAGGACTTGATAGTCAGGAACATTCTTTGGTGGGGCATCTTTCTCATATCCTTGCACAGGCTATGGGCTGAAATTTGGGGCAGGAGAAGTTTGTTTTCTGAGCCTATGGTAAGTCTAACAATTTTTTTTTTTTTTTGGCAGAACCGGGGATTGAACTTAGGCCCTTGCGCTTGCCAGGGAAGTGCTTATTCCACTGAGCCATCTCCCCGGCCCTTCTAACAATTTTTAAACAATTATTGTCATCCCTCTTTCATGTATACAAAAACCAATATATGTGCTTCTTCATAATTTTCCATTAACTAATAGCAGCGCATAAAACTTTTATAATGTACTTGAATTTGAAACGAGTCTTAACTTTTTGGAGTTTCCAGCTAGGAAGAGAGGACATCCTCCTGTTGACCTGTTTCAACCATGGAAGTTCTTCTGTCTCTGACCATCATGGGCTAGCCTTAAAGTGTCATTCCTCTTTACCCACTCTTTTGAATTTGAGAATTTACCCCTGAAGGAAAACAGTTCTTAATCATTTTATATAGTTCTTGTAATACATCTGGCAAACATCTCTTGTCTATATTTCTTTTTGTGGCTTAACTATTGCAATGAACATTTAAATATTTTTTATTTTTAGGGGTGGGGTACAAGGGATTGAGTTTAGGACTTTACGCTTGCCAGGCAGGCACTTATGCCATTGAGCTATCATCTCCCTGGCCCTTTAATATTTTTAAACCCAGCAGAGAACACAGAGGGAATATTTAAGGGACACGAATTGCAAATGTTGTGGGGGTGCAGTTCCTAGCCATAGGCTGATGAATCGCATGGCCTGTGCCGGTCTGGGAGCAAAGCAGTGAGTTATGTTGAGGCTTTTAGAGATTAGGGTCCTCTTCCAAGAGCACAGGTGATAGCCTTTCTTTTTACAGTTTTTTCCTTTCGCCTCTTTGGGAAAAACAGTTGTTGCACCCTGTGGAACTAACACAAGACAATGGTGCTCAATACTAGTGAGTCTTAGAGTTATTCTTGTCTTGGCTTCCTGTCTGATTGTGGCTGATAGCAGATTGGAATTGGGAATGACTCACGACATTTTAAATTGAAGTTGGTTGGGGATTTATTTGGCTTCAGAGTCTTCTTTGAATAATTCTGCTTTTGGATTAAGGCATGAGTGTTCTTCTTAGTTTTAATTTGATTTCTGACCTTTCTGTTCATGTCCTCAGTTTACAGGATGTCAGTTTTCACTTTGCTCTCAAATAGTCAGAGTAAATAATAGACCAAAATGGTTCGAAACTACAGACTCTCTTATTTTGAAGTTTTCTTTCTTAAGATATGGCTTAGATTGTTAATTCTCTGCCTTGTCTCTCATTATTACAACCCTTTCATCCCATTCACCCCCATTCTTTGCTCCACCGATGCTATTTAATAGCCCTTTGCTCTGTATTGGCCAGTTCTTCTTCCCTTTCCAGCACACGTCATTGATTTTAATATGTTGACACTTCCATACAGTCACTATATGTTGGTACCATTGTCCTTCAGCTTGTTCCTTTATTTCTTTCCTCTATTTTTAAAAATATCCATTAGGAGCTGAGACCAAATCTAAATATTTACTGACTTCTAGACTTTTATCAACTACTTGATAACAATTTTTTGTTTTTACTGTGGACAAGTTAAATTTTAATCATTCAGAAAGGATAGAATTACATTTCCTCAGTTAGCTCATAAAAGGGAAAGGATAGATACATTTTATTTTTTTAAAAGCAGACAAAGTAGTATTAAAACAGAAAAATTACACATGAGACAGGCTATCACTAAAAACATAATGTGAATTTCACAGTATTTGTTGTATTACATAGTGTTGTCTTCTCGATAACAATTGTGACCTCAAAGTCAAAAGGCTGACCTGAACCTGACCTGGTCTTCCACATCAACCAGATTATTTTTTCTGTTCTGAGAAAGAGATCATTTGTACAGACAAAGCTCATTTTTACTATGGCACCTACTCGAAGTTTGAGATTTTCTTTGAGTAGTCTCAAAGTTTACTCTACACATTGAATACTGATTTACATAGAACATATTTATTTGGTACCAAACATGATGCTAGGCTTTAAAGATGCAAAGATGAATAAAATGGTTATCTCATCATTGTGACAAATGTTATATGCAATTCTTAAATTCTTTGACATTCTAACACATACCATCTGTTTCATATGAGTTCTCATAAAAGATATTAGTATTTACATACTCTGTTGCTTACAGCTTTTACTCATCCTACGATTTTAAATCTATGTTAATTCATGTAGTAATGTACTAGTTATGTACTGTTTCATAATGTACATTTGCTTTATTTTGATTGGGAGAAAGTAGACTATTTCCAGTACCACAGAACCAACATTAAACATGTCCTTTTACAGTGCTATGCAAGAATTACTTGGTGAAATATACCTCAGAGTGGGGTTGCTGGACAGAAACATATCACTAAGTTTCATTTACTAAGTAATTACAGAATAGCTTCTACCCACCAGTAATGGACTATGAGGATTTTGTTTTCTTCAGAACTTGCTACATGTAGTAATACTTAGTTTATTTGTGTGACCTACTTAAAGTGGATATCTCATTTTTGTTTTAATTTGCATTCTATAATTGTAAGTTTGAATCTTCTTTCATCTACTTACTGGTATTTCACTATCTTCTATAAAGAGTTTATTTATGTATTTTGGTAATTTTCTATATCTTTTTTGTTAATATGTGGAATTTTCTGCTAAATTCTAGGTATTTTTACTTGTGTCAGATTTTGTCAATATCTCTTTTTTTCAATCTGATATCCTTTTATTCAATACCTTTTCTCAGTCATCTGTCTATTAATTTTATGTTTCTGTCTCTTGTTTAATTGAAATCCTTAACTATGATGTTACTTAATTCATCTTTTTTGGCCTTATGATTTATGTATTTTCAGTTATGTTTTAAATCTGTTTTTCTGCACCCTGAATCATAATGATATTTCTTTATGTAGTTTCTTCTTAGCATTACAGTTTACTGCATACCTTGATATATCCAACTTAAAATTCACTGCACACAGTTCTACCCTATTATTAATCCAAACAACAAATCACTTCTCCCTTTTCTGTGTTCTAAAGAACACATCTTTTATGTAGATGGGGCAGTTGAGCCTTGGAGATTGAGCTTATTTGCTCTGTAACATAAGTAAGAAAGCTGTGACTCCCACCTAGGATACTTGCCTGATGCCCCCTCTCTCTATTTGCAGGGGACCTTTCAATCCCCTTGGAAGGCAGAGGCCGTGCACTGCCACAGTTTCATGCCCAGTGTCACTGAGAGCAGGGGTGGCACCTGCAGTGCTCACTAAGTATTTGTTGGATTGCTCTATCTCCCAGTTTTACTTTCTGTCCTTTTACCCTCAGTAGATTATCAGAAAAGTTTTAGATCACTTCTGAAACAAGCCCTGTTCCCAGAAGGCTCCCATCTGATTGGATTTGCCTCAACATCTGAAGGCTGGAGACCATCCAGGGCTCACTGCTGGAGAGCTGACACTAATGTTTGACTTGGAGAGTGGTTCTTTCATGATGCTTGTGGAGCAGACACAGTAACTAACAGGAATGTCATGGAGGGTTCAAGTCAGGGACTCATTAAAGTAATCATGTGAACCTGACAGCTTTGGGGTCATGGATTTCCACCTCTATCTCAGTGCTGCATCATGGCCGCATGCAGAATGACAAGCTCTCTGATGATCCACTTGCAGGCTTGGTGAGTGCCGCTGTCTCCTTATCCAATTGTGCTTTGTTGGAGTGGGTAGTATGGAGGAAATTCAGCTCCCATCTTTGGTTTTCTGCCATGGATGACAGTATTTGGATGCCTCTGTGAGTTTTCCAGGTGTTGGCCATGTCTGACCTAACTTTCTGCCAGCTCATAATGCAATGTGGCTCCGGTAGGGAAAGTATCAGCCCATTTCTGAGCCAGTTTGCTCATGTATTTCAGTACAGCCATCAACACTTGTCTGGAAGATTGCCTTCGAGGTTTTAGTGCTGTTTGACTATCTAATGGGAAAAACAAAGCTGTCCATGAGAGCAGAATTTAATTTTTATGTTGGTGCTTTGAGCTTTATATTAGTTGGGAGAAGTGTAGGGAGAAAAAAGTGAAACAAACCAAAAGTATCAGATCAAGTCCATGCGACTTTGTGAGGTAGAACCCAGCTGCAAACTGTGGCAGTGACGATAAGACCTTAGAGGTCAAGGTACAGCTAGGAGTTGGGGGCTAAGAGGCAGGTGAGTCTGGGCTTCATTCTGGGATGATCCACAAAATCAATTGGAAAAGTACTCGGCCTTTTATAGAGATATACAACACTCTAATGAACACTGACTGTGGTCTTGGTGATGGGGATACAAACTTGCACTAGAGATAGCCCTTGCCAGTAAGATGTTAGCAATAATCCCAGATTCAGTAAGTTCTTCATGATGGGTACTCATCACATGAAGATGCAGTAGATATGTGTTAAGAAAACTCAAGCAACTCACAAAAATCTCTGTTATGTAATAATTACCAAATCTAAGAATTGGTTCCAGGCCTTCTCATTTTGCCATATTCTCTTTGCATCATGGTGAAGTTCCCAGGTGAGCTAATCATAAAGAAGCTGGAGAAGGAATAGGTAAAGAATGTCATTCCCTCACTAAGGATGGGACTTTAAAGGATATTCATTCACTGAGGACACAAATGAAAGGGTTTTTGCTGAGTAGGGAACTGATTAGAAAAGTAAGTATGAGCATAGCAAATAGCCCACAGCAACAGTTTTCTACTCCTTTTCTTGTCCCTTTGTTACAATGCCCTCTTCCTGGGACAGAATTGGTTTTGGAGTTGGGAGTGGGACTGTGATGAATCAAGCTAAGCAATCGTAAGGAGGCTCAGCTGCTAACTTTAGGAAGCCAGGTATACAAATCATAGTGCAAACGAGGCCACTTTAACTTTTGTCTAGTTTGTTTCGAATGTCTATTTTTAAATGACTTCCTCAAAATATTTGGATACAGATTTAATGGAATAAATACTGTTATCATGTCGACATGCACTATTTCTGTTCAAGAACAAAAACCATCATCCAACCTCAGAGTTGAAAATGATACTTCAAGTAACTAAACATTTGCAACCACAAGTTGAACAAAACACATTATGCTTCATATAGACCAACTATAATTATGAAAAATATAAGGTTTAACTCACAATTGCCCTTGGTTTGAGGTGGTTTTATTCTTCTGTACTTTTCTGGGATGTCTCTTGGAGACATTTTAATCCAGAAATATGGCTTAGCTTAGCGGTAAAGAGCACAAGCTCTGCAATTTACTACTCAGGTTCAAATCGTTTCCTTATCAATTAATAACGTCCTTGGGTAAGTTTTACTTCCCTTGTACCTCAAATTCCTGAGGCGTAATGACATGATCTGTCTCAGAGGGATGTGGTAATGATTAAGGAAGCCCCTACAAACAGAGCACGCAGGATGGTACCTGGTAAAACATAGACTCGTATTCCTCCAGTCTTACCCAAATTCTTTGTAATGCTCTATCTACTTACAAAATACAGCAGGAACAGACATTCTAAAATCAGGTATTTCAAGACATTAGGTTTCTCTAACTTGCCAAGCATTGCTTCATCAAAATTTGCCATATGCACACGTGGAACACTTTCTTCTCCATATTTCAGGTGGGTCCTGTAATTCAAAGCAGCTACTATTATCTTCCCTCTCCAGGCAAACTTAAGAATCTTCAGTCCTTAGTTGATTCTTTGTAACCCAGTTCCACATCAGCAAGGCTTGCTCAGTGCTCATAAATATCCCTTGAAACCGAGTATCTATATCTGTATAAATGTGCCCCAAACAAGAGTGGTTTAAAATGACATTGTAATTGGAGGTCAGAGAGGAGGGACTCCCCAGTTTTGACCACTATGCTGCTCTGCCTAATCTACCTACAAAATCGATGGAAGGCAGGCCATTGAAGTGAAGAATTCATTGCCAGGGGTTTGGGGGTTGGGATAATGTAGGGACACAATGGATCATCTGCAGAATGTTAGGATGGTCATCGAGGATGGAGAGAGAGAGAAAAAGAGAGAGAGAGAGAGAGAGAGAGAGAGAGAGAGAGAGAGAGACTTGAGGCTTTGTTGTCTGTAAATATTTTTGTATCCTGAGAGATAAAGACATACATTCTAGGTCCTAGACCAGGTGGAGCATGGGTGAGACCCTCTTTCAACCCCTTGGGACACCCCTGACCACTCCAAAGCACCCCCCCAACCCCAACCGCCAAGGAGGAATTTCTGCTGAACTCTGGGAACCCCTAGATCCAGTCCTAGCCCAGGCCTGGTGAGTGTGTGGAAGAGCTTCCAGCTACACTGTGCAAGTGGGACCTGCTGGTCCCAGTCCAGGTGCAGCATGAATGAGACCCACTTTTACTCCCTTGAAACCCCCTCAACAATCCGTGTACCACCCAACCTGCTCTCCCAGTGAGAAATTTTGCTGCATTCTGGGGACCCCCAGATCCTTTCCTAGCCCAGGCTTGGTGAATGTGTGAGAGAGCTGCCTCTCACCACTATGCCACCCTGTCCCAGCCAGACTCAGCTCAGGCCTGGCATACAGGCCTGAGGTGAAACCCTGCAGCTGCAATCCCTGCAGAGAGAGTAGGGGACAGGACCATCTGCAACAAAGCTCAACAACAAAGGTCAAAAGACAGTGCTACACAAAATGCAAATGAGAAGAAGCAAAAGGCAATCTCAGAACTCAAGCCCACCCATAACAAGTGCAGAGGACACTAACACAGAAAAAATTGGGAATCACACAGCTGAAATCAATGAATCAATGACTTCTGAAATAAAGATACAGCTGCAGAAAGGTATAGAGGAACTCAGATAGGAACTGCAAAAAGAAATCCCTGAATTAATAACATCTTCAGTGAAAAATCAAATGCAGAAACATATGGAGGAAACCCAATGCCCATCTAGAACAAGTGTGGAGGACACTAGCTCAGCTCAAATGTATGAATTAATAGCGTTGATAGTAAATAAGCAACAACAGAAAGTCATAGAGGAACACAGAGCAGATTTCTTTTCTACAAGCTCAGCTCAAATGTATGAATTAATACCGTCTATAGTAAATAAGCAAGAGCAGAAAGTTATAGAGGAATGCAGAGTGGAATTTTCTGAAATAAGAAAAGAATCCTCAGAACTCATAGCATCTGAAGTAAAGAATCAACTACAGAAACATAGGGAGAAAAC
>NW_004524599.1:9102558-9103878 GCF_000260255.1 Octodon degus
CATCAATGCAAATGGACTCAATTCACCAATTAAGAGAAACAGACTGGCACAGTAGATTAGGAAAAAAATCTAACAATATGATATATAGAAAAAACACATTTAACTCATAAAGATGTTCATAGGCTGAAAGTCAAAGGATGGAACACAATATTACACTCCCCAGCACCTCAAAAAAGCAGGGGGTAGCAATCCTATTCTCAGACAGTCTCAACTCAAACAAAGAATGATCAAATGAAATAAAGAAGGCCACTATATACTGGTTAGGGGAAAAGTTCAAGAGGAAGAGGTAACACTCATAAATATGTATGCATCAAACACGGGAGAACCCAACTATAAAGCAAATCTTAATGGGCATGAAAAATCTAATATCCAACACCACAATCTTAACAGGAGATCCTGACACCCCCTTATTCCAAAAAGATAAGTCAACCAGACAAAAATTACCAAAGAAGTAATAGAACTGAACCACAGCTTGAAACAAATGCACTGGTGGACATATACAGAGGATTCCACCGATACACAGCTCAATACACTTTTTTCTCAGCTGCACATGGGTCATTTTCTAAAATAGACCACATATTGGTCTATAAGTCATGCTTAAGTCTATGCAAGAAAGGAGAAATTATCCCATGCATATTATCTGTCCGCAGTGCAATGAAACTGGAAATAAATGACAAGAGAAACCAGAAAATATCCCTGAATACATAGAAATTAAATGAGACCCTACTCAGCAATCAATGGGTCACAAATGAAATTAAACAAGAAATTCAACAATATCTACAATTCAATGAAAATTCAAGTATAACTTATTGGAATTTATGGGATACAATGAAAGCAGTTCTCAGAGGGAAATTCTTAGCTGTGAACTCACACATTAGGAAAACAGAATGGGAACAAATAAATACCCTAATGCTGCACTTTCAACAACTAGAAAAGGAAGAGCAAACCAAACCCAGAGCCCAAAGACAGGAAGAAATTATAAAGATTAGAAAAGAAATTAATTCAGTTGAGATGAAGAAAACAATTCAAAGACTTAACAAAGCAAAACCTTGTTCTTTGGAAGATTAAATAAAATTGATAAGTCTCTAGGTAAATTCATCAAAAAGAGGAAAGAAAAAATTCAAATAGAAGCAATACAGAATGATAAGGCTGTAATTACCACAGTCCCAGTGGAAATTCAGAAGATTATAAATAGCTACTTGGATAATCTTTATTCTAACAAAATAGAAGACACAGAAATAATGGACAGATTCCTAGAAAGGTACAAATTGCCACAACTGAAGTGACAAGATATAACCACTCTCAATAGTCCAATAATAG
>NW_004524599.1:9105645-9135036 GCF_000260255.1 Octodon degus
CTGCTCTTACTAAGAAGTTTTCTCACATCAAAAGAAATTACCAACAAAGTGAAAAGAGAACCCACAAATTTGGAAAAAATCGTTACATATAAGTGGTCAGACAAAGGTCTAATCTCTAGAATTTTTAAAGAAGTAAACGTCACTATGGCCCCAAATTTAAAGACCCAGTCCAGAAATGCGCATCTGAGATGAACACACACTTCTCAGAGCATGAAATTAAAGAACTGAATAAATATATGAAAAAATGCTCCACATCACTAGCCATCCATGAAATTCAAATTAAAACAACATTGAGATATCATCTCACCCCAGAAAGAATGGTTATCATAAAGAAATCACCCAACAACAAATGTTAGAGAGGCTGTGTGGGAAAAGGAACCCTTCTCTACTGCTGGTGGGAATGTAGACTGGTGCAACCATTATGGAAATCAGTGTGGAGACTCCTTAGTAAGTTGGAGTGGAAATTCCATTTAAACCAGCTATTCTTCTACTGGGAATTTTCGCAGAGGATCGGAAAACATTATATCATAGGGATATATTTATGCCTATGTTTATAGCAGCACAATTTGTGATAGTCAAGTCTTGGAAACAACCAAGATGCCCATCACCTGAGGAATGGATGAATAAGATGTGGTATTTTTACATAATGGTGTATTATTCAGCTATAAAGAATGATAAACACGAAGGCTTTATGTTGAAGTGGATGCCACTCTAAGATATACTCATAAGTGAAATAAACCATACACACATGTGTAAATATCATATAGTTTCCCTAGTATAAGAACTCAAGGGAAGAAATATAAATAGAAATGTATAATGTAAGTAAAAGGAATGGAAAACTTGAGGACTAACTAATTAAGGGTGGGAAAGGTAAAGAGCTAGGAAATATGACAGTGACAAACCATATATTTATTTGTAGAAGATGGGCAGGGCAATGATCCTGAGAATCTCCAGAAGATTTTTTTAATCTAGTAGTTATTTGGAAAGATTCTCACCCTGACTAACTATATATACTGACAACTGTGAACTAAGTAACTGCACTGAAAATGGCAATTTTTAATTGCTGCTGTGTTGTCTCTCAGGTAGATGATTGTTCAAAAAGTAGAGGGTGGTGAATGAAGGCAGAAGACAATCAAAGGAATGTTGTGAAACTGTCCTGCTTCAAGATTGTATATGGTTAGATCTTTGGACTTACATGTAAACATAAGAATATAATTCTTTATGCATATTTTTAAAGCATATTCTAATTTTTAAATGTTTTTTCATCATATTCTGTAGGGACTGAAAGTTCAATATGTCTATACTTGATGAAAAATTCCTGTTCCATGTTATGCCTAAGATATTTGATATTCAGACAGGTAGTGAGGTTAAGCTTAACAGCATAGGCTGTATGGTAATAACAATAAACTTCTCTTCTGGAGGATTAACAACCTAAGTTTGCAGACCAAAATTAGAAAAAAAGGAGGGCTACAAGGAAAGCCCACATTTTGGCCCTAGCCTTCCAAGTTCATTTACGACTCAGGACATATGAGAACTTGTACTGTTACATCATGTAACTCAGTAGTGTCCCAAATTTTCTGATCAAGGAGATTATGGGGCCAAAGAGGAAAGTGATCGATGCTGTAGAGTGTGCCTAAGGAGAGTCACATGGAGAGAAATCATTCTCTCAGGCTTTCACAGAGAGCACATTGGCCAAGCTATAGCCATGACTCATCCACATGGCTGACACTGACAAATCTTCTACAATCTGAGGTACAGGATCTCAGGATAAATCCTGATGGGATTATTTTTTTGTCTTTTTTTCCAAAATTTTATTGATAAACAGCAATGAGACAGTTTCAAATCAAGTTAGAAGTACAGTTTCAACAAATAACACACTGCATATATTCTTCTTCGTGGTTAATTGCTGTACAAGATGAGGACTTGAGATCCTATTTACAAACACCATTAGAACAAATCATTCTACTCACTTAGAGAATGCAACTATGAATACACAGATACAAAATGGACATTCATCTGTATACCCTATTTTTTCTAAGTTCCATTATTGAATATTATAGGTGTGTAAACTCTGCAAAATATTCTAAAAGAGTCCAGTAGCCCATAATAGCCTTGGGTCTTCTGTTTAACGGGCAATGTCAGAAATTATTGACCTGAGTCCCCCACAGCTCAACATAACAGCATGGCTTTACTTCCTGTATTTCGTCTTCATACTTTTCTACTGGATGTCCTGATGGGATTTGACTGACCTCTGACCCAAAAGCTACAACTCTTGTTGCATAGGTCTTGCTTTACCTTGGTCTTAACCATTCAGCAGAAAAGTATAAAAATGAAGTATAAGAAGTAAAGCCATGGTGTTATGTTGAGCTGTAGAGGACTCAGGTCAACAATTTCTGACATTGCTAGTCAAGTGGAAGACCCAGTACTATTATGGACTATTGGACTCTTTTAGAATATTTTGCTGATTTAACACAGCTATAATATTCAAATAATGGAACGAAACCAAAAAAGGGGATACAGATGAATGTCCATTTTTTATCTGTGTATTAAAAATGGTTAGGATAGATATATAGTTACATTCTCTTAATGAATAGAGGGACTCATTCTAATAGTGTTTGTAAATAGGATATCATGTCCACATCTTGTAAAGCAATTAACCACTAGGAAGAATGTGTGAAATGTGTCAATTATTGAAAGTGTCCTACCAATTTGGTTTGAAGCTGTCTCATTGCTATTTGTTTCTCAATAAAATTTTGGGAAAAATACATAAATTTTGCATATAGATATTTAAAAAGAAAACAAAAAGAAGCAATAAATCACTTTCTTCTTCAATCTGCATCAATGTAAATACATTTTGTTATCAATTTTATAATCTACAGACATGTGAAACATCTAGTTTCTGAGCTTATTTAAATTTCCAGGGGAGTATAAGATGACACAGCAGACAACAGGACACCTCCCTTTAGTGATGTCCAGGGACCCCAGGGAATACAGATCGGCCTGCAGTGCCATGAGCAACACTTGTCATTACATTTTAGATTTCTAGAAAGATCTATTTTCTCTCACATTTTATTCATCATAATGTGCAGTGTGTTTTTTTCATAGATAAGTGTTTTTGAAAGGTCTCTGTATGAAAACCTTTTCAAGCCTCGTTTGATTTTCTGTATCTCTTTATATGAAAAATTTCTACATACTGAAAAATATTGCAGTGTTTTCCTCTGATAATTGATCTACTTAATGTTTATCTACCGATAGCCTATTATGTATCAGGTATTATGGTTGGAACTGGAGATACAAGTTAAAATCTCTTTCGTGTCTAAACTTTCTGAGTTTGAACTCTTATATAATTCTTATTATTTATAATTCTTATTTCACTATATATTATTGTGATCTTCAGTAAAGCAAACTAATAGTAGTTTTAATTTGAAAAGTAAGAAGTATGAAAATGGCTATTTCCATCCATTGTATGTCCACTCAGGGCTTTCCTTCTCTCCTTTTTGTCTCTCTCAAATCCTGTTCTTCTGCATACATTTATTCACACATTTCTGGCCTGAGTGTGTGTCACTGGCCCAGTGCACCAGTGGAATCTCATTTGTTCTTGTAGACTAATGTTCTCTCCTTTTACCCAATTATAATAGGAAAAATTACAAAAGAATAAAAGAATTGTACAATTATTTTTAGATACACCATAAATTAATCCCAATATGTATTTAGTTCTATTTAATGCACTAATATATGTTATTTGGTTTTTTCTCCACCAGTCAAGACTTTTTTTATTCCTTCTCAATAAGATTCCCTTTTATTGAAAAAAGTAACTCAAAGTAGAATTTATGAAATTATTTAATTTTCTCTTCTTGATGCAAAGCCAAGGATTTAAGTCTGTGGGTGATTCCTTTTCTTGCATTTAGGAACATAAGATGATTTAGGAAGAACCTTCTGGGTCAAACATTATGAGATTATTGAAGGTCTTGAGGTTGTGACCTTCCTCTGAACTCATGAAAAGTATCTGGTCATGTCTTTAACCTTTCACTCTAAACAAAAAGTTAATTTGGGGGTGGAGTTCAGAGAAGATTATTTCATTCTTTTTAAAGAATGTCTTTGTTAATCAACATTTCAGTGTTTCAGAGGTTCATAATTAAACCCATCACATGAAGAGACAGCATAAGTTATTTTTACAAGGCTTTTAACTAGTTACTGATGTAATTTGTTATACATTGTTTACCAGCTGATCCTTAAGTTACTCTGATATTTGACATTTTCTTTAAATAAAGAAAGGCACTTTGAACTCATACATTAAATGCATTATTTTTTGAAGCAAGTATGGCTGAGACGGTATTTTTATACTTTGCTATTTTCAGTTTATGTTTGCTACAGTTTCAAAAGAATTGAGAGGAGAACACACAGAGCACCCTAAAATCATGTGTGTTCTTTGTATCTTCTTCCTTTCTGGAAAGATATTCATAAATTTACACCTGGTTTTGAAATTTTGCAACACTTTTCAAAACTGTAAAGCCCAAGTGCTAAGGTTTAAGGAACTAGATCCTTGTTCATTGTATCATTTCTATGTCTGGGAAAATATTTTTGATATTCTTTAAATGAGTTTAAGATAGTTAGCTAGAATATTGGAGACAGTTTGTGAAGTTAAGGATGATCACGGGAGATGCTGAGAAGGGACGAGCCTGGTCCCGTTATCTGTGTGTGTGACAAACACTTTGCTATTCCGTCTTTCACTTCTCCTTCTCCTCTGGTGGTGCTGCAGTGCATCAAACCAGCTTCTGGTATGTGAAGTGTATGACATTATTTTTAAAAAGCCTCATTTAGCTCACTAATGTGAAAGTGAATTTCTAAGATCAGTCACATTTGTCTGGCCTCTGGTGGGGGTGTAATGGCAGGTGGCATCATGGTGGTGGCAAGAGATCAGAAGCCATGAGGTGATGCAGTGCTGGGCTTGCCTGTACCTGTCTCTTGTAGGAGCTCAGGAGTTGCATGAGAGCTCCCTGAGTCCTTCCCAAGACCTGACTTCCTCAAAGACCTCACCTCCTCCTACAGGGCCCTCCTTCTTGAAGGTCCCAGCATCATTCCACATGACCAGAGTGGGGACTGCAGCACCTGACCCTTTGGGGACACATTCCAATCAGATTCAAGCCACAGCACACAAGAAGTAAACATGGAGATAGACTGTTGCACATTTCCACTCCCATACTCTACTGAACAAGTAGGTTTCAATTCAAGGCAGGTCCCGAGGGTGTCTGCATATTAATACTTCTCAAGGATACTTTGGTTTTGCTATAGTCATAAAGTTCACATTGTGTGCAAGCCTTGGGAAGTCCCAGCTCTGGCCCTGGCATTCACGTTCTGTTCCATGACTTCCATGCTCTATGCTGCTCTCATGCTGCGAACGTGTCTCCCCAAGGAGCTGTTAAAGTTTAGAGGTAAAATGAGTTGGAAAATGAAAGAGCTTATGTGGGAATGCACCTCATTGACTGATGATGAGGTGTGCGCAGTAACACCTTTCAGAAGTCAGCCTTTGCTACCCTTGGAGACGAGCAAGTTAAAAACAACCCAGGAAAAACTGGGTGTGGTTGGTTTTGTATAAATGCTGTGCATGGTGCACATAGTAAGGTCAATGATGGGAATGTGGGCACTGCTACCCTCATTAATATTGTGCCGTGCATATGTTACAGTTATGCTAACTGCTCTTGCATAAAATAACAATCAAAACAACTCATGAGGGAGTGTATTTAATTTTATTTTATTTTTTAATTAAAATATATTTAAAGAATAGGAATAAAGAATTATATATGTTTCCATATAAGTCCAGAAATCTAACCATATACAACATTGTTGCAGGACAGTCCCGCAAGAGGGAGTGTATTTTAACTTCTCTTTTTTTTTTAAGTGGTTTTTTGTTTGCTTGTTTGTTTGTTTTTTTTGTTGTTGTTCAGGGTCTCACTGTGCAGCTCGGACTCACAGTGATTCTCCTGATTTCTGCCTCCTCAGTGCTGGGATTACAGGTGTGCACCACCATGCCAGGATTCCATCGCCAGCTCAATGAGCCCAAGGGGTGGCACAGGATGCGGTGCCAAGGATCGAACCCTGGCCCCTGTGCTTACCTAAGCAAGCGTTTAGTCCACTGAACTATACTGCTGGCCTTTAGCTTCTATTTAATAAATTCAAAATTGCAGCTCAGTCACATTGGTCCTATGCTTTAGCCATGCAGCACACTTTCATCTCCATAAGCTTCCATATACTATTAAGGTTAATTATTCACAGGGTGTTTAATACTTATTTGATTAGATAAGGGCTTCCTCAGCACTGTTTTTATTCTCCCTTTATCAGAAAAGCTTATAAGATTATTGATAAACTGGCCCACTCTGGATTCTGTGAGACTAACACTTCTTTATAAGCTGGTCCAGAAAGTAACCTAGGAAACCTTTCTATTCCTTCTGACCAATGCCCTGTATGTTATGGACATTTTCATGCACAAGAGGCTCATGGATACCTGACACATGTGTTCATCAGGGTTTTCTACAGAAACACAATGTGTGCACACAAGGTGTGTGTATATAATCTATACATAACATGTTATATGTTACCATATACATACATATTATTACTAACATAAAACACATGATATGCATATAAAATATCATATATGTTATATGTTATATATAGGGTAATCCAATGCATGGTGAATGCTTAAATTTAAAAAGGTTTTACAATAAGAGACATATTGCCAACAATCTCCCTCAAAATCCTCTGCCTCACCTTGAACATACTGATGCTATGACTCTTACCACTTTCTGCAACTGTTTTTGCAGTCCTTCTTCATTAGTGTCTTTAGGAGACATGTTAAAAATATGGTGGACACTGCTGAGCACCATTTCAATGGAAGGAAGACTTCCAAAAGCACGACCATGAGTCTTTGTCTACTTTATTCCCTGGATCTGGAACTTCTGGCTCTTCCCTAAGTTCGAAATGACCATGAAAGGTCAATGTTCTGAATCTGTGCAGGAAATCAAAGTTTCCAGAACTATGCAATGAATGATACTCATGAAAGAGGCTTTCCAGAACAGTTTCAAAGAGTAGCAAGAGTGACAGAATAAGTATCTTCTAAGTGAGGGGGGATATTTTGAGCAGGACCAGTAGAAATATGTCTTTTACTGTCATAAATTATTTTTAATTCAAGCATTTACTGTACTTTTACATCTCACCTCATATATAAATAGATTCATTGGGGCGATTGGCTCATGTGTTATAGAAACTGAGAGCTCTCATTCTCTGCAAGCTGGAGACCCAGGAAAGCCTGGGAGTTACTACTGAGAACAGAAAAAGTCAGTGAGGAAATCTCAGTCTGAGGAACCAGGGAGAGGATATAAAATGTCCTAGGCTCAGCAGAAGGGAAGAAGAGGAAAGGGCGACTTCCTCTTTTCTACGCTTTTGCTTTTGTTATACCTTCAAAAGACTGAGCAAGGCCCTCCTGCATTGCAGAATGCAACTTACTTTACTAAATTTACTTACATGATGCTAATCATACCTGGAAACAACCTCGCAGAAACACCAGAAGTGGTGTGGCTTCTGGTGACTCCTTGGTCCAGTCAGCTTCACTTGTCAGAGAGAAGGCGGCATCCCTTGGAGTTGTCCTGAGTTCACCCCCTGGTACCACTAAATAAGTAAGTAAGTAAGTAAGTAAGTAAGTAAGTAAGTAAGTAAGTAAATAGATAAATAAACCTAGCATGGTGGCATGCGCCTGTAATCCCAGCACTGGGGAGGCTGAGACAGGAGGATCACTGTAAGTCTGAGCTGCACAGCGAGACCCTGCACTAAATAGATAAACGAGTAAAAAAAAAAAAAAAGAAAGCAAATAAAATGTGAGGACATTGTTTTGCTAATTCTGATCCATTCAGCATGATGCCCTGTAGGATGAGTAGCCTTCCTCACAGGTTACTGGTGCTGTGTTTTGTCAAGAGGGAAGCTCCTGCTGTAGAAGCAGCACCTCTGCTGCTGGTTCTCTGTCTTACATTTCAATAAAAATCTTTAGCCTGTAATCCCAGCACCAGGGAGGCTGAGGAATGAGGCGCTCATCGAATGGGGCATGGGCTGTTCTCAGATCTGTTGTCCAAGGTGCAGGGCAGCTTTTGGATTAGGGATCAGATATATTCATTTCAAGCTGTGCCTTAGGCTGCTGTTCTCTTTCCTTGTTTCCACCAGAGGGTCTTGGCTCTGCTCATTGAACTGCTTTCTTGTGTTAAGAAATTGTCCATGTTTGTAGCTGAGGCAGTCTTTTAAACTGCTGTCTGTTCGTAGAAGGTTGAGGACCAGGTAGGTGCATAACATTAAACGTGTGTGCTTGATTTACTTTATGTAACATTATGGTTTGAAAGTGCATCCATCTTCCTACACATAACTCAAGTTTATCCTTCATTATGGCAGCATAGTACTTCCTTGTGTTAAAAACACATTTTCTTTATCCATTCATCTGTTAATGGACATAGAGGCCATTTTTAAAGATTTAGCAATTATGAGTTGTGCTGCTGTAAAAGTGTGTGTGTGTGTGTGTGTGTGTGTGTAATATGGTGTCTTTAATCATTAAAGGAAGCTATCTAGAAGGGAATAGCTGGGTCGAATGGAACTTCCAGATTTGTTATTTTGTGGCACCTTCATACTGACTTCTACACAGGGTGTTCTGGTTTGTATTCTACCAACAATATGAAAGGGTGCCCCCGAGATTCACTGGCATTTGTTATTTGATTTCTTTTTCTTTCTAAAAATATGTTTGTTTTTTACAGGGTCTCACCATACAGCTCAGCCTCGTAGTGATCCTCCTGTCTTTAGCCTCCCCAGCGCTGGGATTACAGGCATGTACCACCACACCTGGTCTTGGTGGCCAGCTCAGTGTGCCTCGGGGTGGGGCCAGCATGGCATGTGGTGGCAGAGATTGAACTATGGTCCTTGCGATTGCCTAAGCAGGCGCTTTAGTCTGCTGAGATATCTCACTGGCCTATTATGTTATTTCTTGGTGACGGCTCTTCTGGAATAGAGAGCATCTCGATCTTGTTTCAGTTTGCATTTCTCATGAACAGAGATGCTGAGCAGTTTTTCATTTATTTATTGGCCATTTGTGCTACTTCTACCAAGAAGTGTCAATTCATTTCAGTTGCCCATTTTTCGATTGTCTTTTGTTTGCAGAAAGCTAATGTTTGTGTTCTTTATATGTTCTAGATATTAGTTCTTTGCCTAAGGTATACTTTGTATTTTTTTTTCTTTTTGTACTTTTTGTAGGTTGTCTCTTCAATGTTTTGGTTATCTTCTTCATTGTGTAGAAGTTTTAATTTGATATGGTCTCACTTGATTTTGAAGTTATTTTTTGTGCAACTGGTGTTCTGTTTATAAAGCTCTTGCCTGTGCTTATGAATTCAAGAATTTTATCTTGCAGCATGTTACATGTTTTTGTTTTAATATTTAGATATTTAAACCATTTTGATTTTAGTTTAGTACACGGTGAGAGTTATGAATCATTTCAAAGTTCTGCAGGTCAATAGCCAGTGTTCCCAGAACCATTTATTAGGAGACTATCTTTTCTTGCCATATGTTTTTGGCCCCTTTGTCAAAGATCTAGTGGTCAAATATATCTGGGTTGTTTCTACATTCTTTATTCTTTTTTTACACACAGCTTAAGCATTCATGAAAAGCACTGGTAAGTTCACATTCTGTCTGGAGTTCCTTTTACCCAAATTCATAAGTCTTTTGTGCGTAATGTTACCACAGATGGTAGTTTTTTCAAAATTTTCCATCTTTCTCTACTATGGGGAACCAGTTTCTGCTAGCAGTTCTCTTTCTTTGTCTCTCTGTCTTTCTTTCTCTTGTTTCCCTTTTATTATGATTTGTGTCTAAACAGCCCTCCAAAGCCTGAAAGGTGGCTAAATGTAGAGCTTGTGACTCATTCAGGGTCTAATGCCGGGACTAAGGGTGTGAGTGCTACACTCACCCTAAGGCAGGTAGCCTGCACGCAGAATAAGGGACAGAAGAAGGCCTGTCCCTCCTCACTCTCCCTTGTTGCTTTTGACATCCTCCCCTACCATCAACTCTTGATCCTCTGCCCTGTGTCACCCTCCCTTGGAACCAGCTGATTGTGAACTGAAACCTTTACCAACTGTGAGCTAAGTAAAACTCTCTGCCCTTAGCTTTGGGCATTGGGTAATTTGTCTCCACAAGAGAAAAGTAACGAACACATCTCTCCACTCTCCTCTTTCATCTTCCCTCCCTCCTTCATCTGCTCTTTCTCTCCTCTGTTTTTTCTCGTGTGTGTGGTATCTTACCCTCAAGATGACTAATCTGGCTACTTCACACATACCAGACAGTAAGTGCAGAATCCACAACTCATCTTGTGGTCAGCACTCACGTGTATAAAATAAGTTCCACCCCAATCTGTCTAAAGAAACCACAAGGACACCCTAAATTTAGGGAAACAAAAATAAGCTCTATACTTTGAAGGAGCAAGAAAGTCACATTGCAAAGGCAAATGTGTAGAAGGATGAGAGGGCATTTATACCACCTGGGGATTAGTCAGTGAAGCAGAGCCAGGGAACATGTTATGAGCTACGGCAGGAGTCAGATTGAGCATACATGCAGAAAAGTTCACAGAGTCAAGAAAACCACTGCAGACTGTTGCAAAGAGGTAGAGGACCTGAGGAGAAGGAGAGAGCCCATCACCCTGAAATGTAGGTGTAACAGAAAGTTTGATGTTACAGGAAAATCAGTGGGCAAATGCATTCTGCACCTGAAGCAGTTGCCAAGAGAAACTTGTGGAAACATCTTTGGGAAGTATGCCCTCTTGGGCTTACCCTTAATGTCTGGGTGGATGTGGGGTCCCCGTTGATTAGCAGCATCTTCAGCCTAGATCAAGGGCTGTGCTCAGCACAGGTGAGGATAGGGACTGCAGGGATTCTGCTGAGCAACTTTGTGTGCATCTCACTATGACTACAATACACCACCAGTGACGACTGTGCACGAACCTGCCTGGTGTCACCTATTCTACCCATGTCCAGTGATCAATATTCCTTTGTACTCCCAGGAGGAGACTGGGCAGAAGGCATGTGGGACATCTTAGGATGGACACACACAATGATTTGGTGTGGACAATGCCTAGAAGCTTGGTTCCCTGTGTGGTGATGCAAGAGCCCAGAAAGAGGTCACTGACGGGTACTGCCCCAAGAAGGATAAGGCTGTCTCATGGGGCCTGAGTTAGTTCTCCTGAGGCGAACTTGCTGCAGAAACCTAAACAGGACTCCTTCACCTCTCTCTATCTCTTGCTTTGTGACATGGCCCCTCCCTGTTGAACACTCTCCAATGAAAATTCAGCCTTCTGGCTCAAGGCCTTGTCCATAGCTGAGCAGATACCAGCACCATGCTTTTGAACATCCAGCACTGTGACCAAAGTTACCCTCTTTGCTGCATTCTAATGCTGCTGCACCTCTCTGCTGCACTTTGTTCTGATAAGGAACAGACGACTGCAGTATACCTTCCCATACCTAGCTTCAGTGGAGGGCATTGCTCTGGCAACTGTCAGGAAGCAGCATTGGAAAAGCAGAATAAGGTTCCCAGATACCTGGGTGGGTCAGCAAAGGGGAGTTTCTTCATGCCCAAGGAAACATGGTAATCAATAGCACATCTCCCAAAGTGTAGTAGGTCAAGAAAACCACTGCAGACAAAAAGAAATGTTTCATGGTTTAGTTCCTCTAATAGCACTGTTCCACCTACATTTTCTTTTTGTAAAGAACCCTAAAGTATGTTACTAACTGGGGCCTGTTAGTTGATGTCATCTCTGCTTTGGGAGTGATTCAAACCTAGATCTCCACCAGCAAGGAGATGTGCAGCTCTTGGCTTGTCTAAGCTGATGCTCAGCACAGGAGAATGTGGAGCTATGTAAAGAAGGAGGCACACGTTCTTTCAAGCCGTGGCATCAGTGTGTGTGGACTGCTGACTGTGTACCTAACAATCCAAAGACAGAGGGATGTGTACACAAGGAGGCCTATGGGAACTTGTTCTGCTGAAATAAATTACTATTTACTACTAGCTGTTCAAAGATAGAATTTGACAGACAACCTGCACGTTGTTAGAAGCGTCTTCTTTCATCAAAATAGCAATTGGCCATTTCCACTTTGAATGCAACTGGTGAAACAGAAGGATATCATTCTTCATCTAGAACCGTGACCCCACTGAGTACAGAGGCTCTGACACATGTGCTACTTACCACTGGAGCATGCCAGGTGGCCATGACACCCAGCCCCAGGGGCACATGCATTTCTTCTTCCATTTCATTGGTAACCTTCAGGGCACTCCCAACAAGACTGTAGGTTCCATAGCTGTTTTGACAGTTTCTACATTTCAATTGTTTCTGGAAGCACTGATTGGAAATTAGGCACTTTTAGTACTTCATTTATGGTTGATCTCTTCACCCCTCTTGTGTGTAGATGTAGGGTTGCTACAGTATGGTTGCCTAATGCTGGGTTCCTGTGCCAGCTTTGGCGAATGCCTCTTGGCAATCGATTGGTATCAATGCCTGGTGACCTTTGGATCCTCGCTCCTCACTTAAGAGGAGAAGGCAAAAGACAAAAACAAATACACAGACTTTTTAGCTAAAATGGTTTCGGAATATTAAAGTGCTTACTAATTCAAATAGACCTCAGCCCTCTTCTTCCCATAGGAAAAACATTACTTTAATATTTATTTAAGTGACATTCTTGTAGTCTGTCAGGAAATGCTTAATACTAAGTTGTGTAATTTCTAGAGAAAATAAACATTTGATTTCATGGAGTACTTAAATCTCCCTGGAACACTCTTTAAAGTCATTATTTAAACCATCCTGCTTTAAAAATGTAACTTTTACTGATCTTCACCTGACGTGTGGGACAGAAGCAATCTACTAATTATATCTGATGAAATTTTGAAAATACTAAGTATTGAGTGGAATGAAAATGTTATCCCCAGATATCCTGATTCCCCAGAAATTTTCCTTACTTTTTCATTATATAAAAGCATTTAAAAAGAATTGAACCTAAGGTCCTGAGTTCAATCCCCAGTACTGCAAAAATAAATAAATTAATAAATTAATAATAATTTAATAAAAAAGAATTGGACCCTGAGGTCTAAATAAATGCATTAATAAGTCTCGCTTCTAATATTCATATTCATTGCAGTTGTAACGAAGTGGTCTTGGTTTATATTAAACCCTCCATATGTTTCTTATTTCATAATTCAAATAGCATACTTATTTGTAAATGGCTCTGGAGGAGAAGTCAAGCAATATTTTAGACTTTTAGCCAATTATGGTTTCAACAACATTTAAAATGCCCCCTTCTCCTCGTTGGTGAAGTAATGGTTTATGAAGTCCTTATTGTTAAGAGAACAGCTTTGTAATAGCACAGAAGGGCAGTGAAAAGGCACACAGTGACACGCTCCCAGAAGCCTCCCTTTCCCACACACAGCTGGGCACACTGGGAGGGTCTTTCCTGGTGTTCAGATGTCACCCCACAACATGCCCGTGTCCTGGGCTTTCTCTTATGCTGTGGACACTTAATCACGGTTTCGGAGGTGGGTGATCAAGCAGTGACTGGATTATTTTCATGCTGTAGCAAGGAGGCCTTGAGTTCTGCTGTCTTTCTTATTTCCCCTCACAAGCAACACTTTCCGGGGTGTGCTATTCCTATCAGCAAGTGGCTGAAGTCCCATTCAGACAGTGAAACAGGCTTCCTGCCAGTCAGATGGTTAGCGAACTTTAAACCCAGTCCCAAAGGAAGCTAACACTAAGGCTTTCCATGATGGAGAAAGAAATGCTAAAAATCCTTTGAAAGGGCTTTCCTAAGTGTTGTTCATAATTTCTTATGACTTTGAAGGCCAGCACAAAGAAGATGCAGTCACTTCAAATGACACCAATACTGCTGGTGGCGTGTGTGACACGTGACACTTCACCACAATTTGGGAGGGGTTATCTCCGGGTGGCAGCACATAGTCATGGTAAGGCCATGCTGAGCTGGTCACTGAGGCAGGGCCTGAGTTCTGAGTAGAACTCAATCAAAAGCACAGAATGCTTTTTGGCTCAACCTTGTGGTGCAACTTCTGGGATTATTTGTTCATATGTTTGTTTATTAACAAAGTCTTAAAAAATGTCCTATCTCAAAAGGAAGATGATTTTCCTTTAAGGTTATAAGCTTGGGAGCTTTTTAGTTAATTCTCCCTGATATATGAAATCTGAGAGAGAAGTACTGTAGTAATATGGTTGAGATAAAGCATGGAGTTTTTGTAGTTAAAAGATATATATTAGTTTTTCCTCTTTATTTTCTTTTGAAGAAGTACATAATTCTGGATATTAACAATTAAAACCTACTGGGTCTCTTTAAATTAATACTCAAGGCTTTTTTTAGGAGAAAATGATGTCCTTATTCTGAAAAAAGATGAAGGCAACTAGTTTGCTTTCTCTCTCTGCTGCTTCTCTCCTTTGGATTCTTCCTTACTGTTAGTAATTCCCCAAAATCATATCTTCTGTTGACTCAAATCCTTCCAGTCCTTAGAAGTTCACCCCAGAAATCACTTTTTTCAAGAAATGACTCTTAAACATGCCCAGTTATTGTGGTCTCCTATCCACTCCCAAATTCCAGAGCTTTCTACGGAGAATGACAGCGCTATGTGTATTCTTTGCTGAGGAAAGAGAACAGGAAGTAGGGGCCCTAACACGGCGGTCCCTTGGTACCAACCAGAAGATTCCTTCCAGAACACCCGCGGGGCTGAAAAGCCCTGGATATCTGAGTCACGTATATAAAATGACATAGTACTTGCATAGATTTATACATAGCTTATTGAAACTTCTATTCTCTAGATAACTTATGATTACTAATGTGAGGTTTGTGCTGCGTAATGGTTGTTGTGTTATATTGGTTAGGGGATGATTCTGAGGAAAGGGTCTACACATTCGGTACAGGCAGTTATTTTATTTCAAATATTTTCTACCTGAAGTTCGTTGACTCTGTACATATAGAATTCACAGACAAGGAGAGCTGATTGTGTATTTAGGCTTCATTATGTTCAGTGCCTGAAAGACTGTTGGCTGAGTCATGATGAATGAGTGAAAGAATATCCAGCTAAGTTCTTCCTTAGAAAGAGAAGACCTGACCCTTCTCACACTTTTGTACTTAGAGATGACTCAGAGTGTTAATTCTGGGCAGCCTGACTTCCAGGAGAACACTGCCACAGCTGAATCCTGTGGGGCTTCATGGTGGCTTGGGGGTTGGGGATGAGAAGGCAGAGAACACCCGGGCTGGATATAAGAAGAGACATGACCAACAGTAGCAGTGTACTCAAATGATGCTTGTTATTTGTCACCCCTGTGCAATTAACACTGACACAGAGAAAATGTGCTGTGTGGGGCAGCAAAGCGATCAAACCCTATCTCAGGAAATCATGTCGGATTTATTCGCAGGTGTAAAATTAACCAATGCTATTTTCATAAACGCTATAATTAACCTAGATTTCCAGCAAGAGGTCTTCAAGGTTCTAGAGAATTCTCTGTAGTCATCTCTCCTTGTGTATTTACTTCTGAAATGGTGGCCATGCACATGGGCAGGATTTCTCCATGAGTTTTGACTTGCTCCTCGTTCTAAGTGAGGGGGTAAGTATCAGAGCCCTTCTGGTTTATCTACAATGATCCCTCTTGGTACTTGGGATTCAAAAATAGGCACTGCAGGTTTTTCTTCATGTTTCATTTTGCTTCTAGTAAGTACATTCTCTATATTTGGCTTTGTTGTATTTGCCACTTAAGAATGCAGAATTTATTATTATGTGCTTAAAGCAATCATTTAACACTGACATTTTAAGTATGACAATAATCCAAGTAATTGTCACCCATTCAGTTAACTGAAAACATCTTTACTTCCCAAGACAACTAATTATAATTCAGTGGTACTATCTTTTAATTGTAGACATGTTTGTTTTTGTGTTTATTTTGGTTTAGGTTGTCTTCAAGGATATCCCGAGTCTCAAACTTGGCAATCTGCCCTTATTCTGTCTCTGATGCTTTTGAAAAATTAATGAAAATACTGTGGCAACACTGTTGAAGGAAAACAAGAGGATTTTTATTTTTCATAAGCTTTGCTCATGACTTCAGGATGTTAGATTATGAGGTATTTTTAAGAGTCTGATCAATTGCTATGTAAACAGGGATTAACTTCAAATGTACCAGAGATCATATACGCTGTACTTGTAAGTCTTATTTTTCTATGTGACTCTTCTCCAATAGAGGAGGATGAGGTCTTTCTTTCTTTCTTTTTTTTTTTTTTAATAGCATGGGTGAACTTATTTCATAAGACTCAATTGCAAACTTAAAAGAACAACAACAAAGCTTTTCCTCAAGAATAAATGTGGGGACAGGTTAATAGCTCAGCAGATTAAAGTGCCTGTAAGCAGGCTCAGGGGCCGGGGGTTTGATCCCCAAACCTGCTATGCTGGCCCCGCCCCCACCCCCAGGGTGAGCTGAGAGGGCTATTGAGACTGGGTGTGGTGGCACAGGTCTGTAATCCCAGCTCTTGGAAGGCTGTAGACAGGTGGATCACTATGAGTCTGATCTAGTAGTGAGACCCTGAACACACGTAGACCCTTCCATAAAATACAAACTAAAAAAAGAATAAAAGTAAAATCTAAATAACAATGGTTAAAAATCCTGCATTCTAACAGAATGTGCAATGTTTTTCTTTTACTTTTGTAAGGCTTGGTTCCAGATTCCACTCTAGCTTTTATCTGAGAGGGAAGTTCTGTGATTTACAGCACAGAGATTATTATCTGATCTCCTCATCTAGAAATCTTTTAAATTCAGGAGTTTTTAACTGCCTAATTTCAAAGTCTTCCTTTACAGTATGTTTAGATTGAGTCAGATATTTCATTCACTTTTTCTTATCACATTATATCCTTCTTGCCATTTAACACAATGTGCTCCTCGGTTACCTGAGTGCTTTTTATGTAGGTTGTTTTCATGAAGTTGAACTTAATAATGTTATAATATGGAAAAGCATAGAAAATGTAGTATTTCACAAAGCACAGGGCTTTTTCTTTTCTTTTTTTCTGTATATTTAGGGAATGGTTGACAGGGTGTTCAGGGTCTCACTACTAGATCAGACTCTTAGTGAGAAGCCTGTTTACAGCCTCCTAAGTGCTGGGATCACAGGCAGGCACTACCACGCCCAGTCTCAATCAACATCTCAGCCTGCCCTGGGGGCAGGGCCCACATGGCAGCCCAAGAGATTGAACCTGGGCCCTGCACTTGCTTGCAGGCACTTTAATCCACTGAACTATTAGGCCAGCCCCAAAGTACAGGTTTTCACCATGTTTCCAAATTAATTTTCATGTGCAATGTCTGTGATTGCCCCTAGGCAGAGACAATTCCAAAGCTGTGAACTGTAAGCATTTTCTAAACACACACACTCACACAAACACACCCTCACTAAAACATAACACATTGCAGTTTTGTTAAGAAAATATTTTTACTAAGAAATATGCTAACTTCTCCAAATTACTCTTGTTGTTCAAGACCACTGTAAGTTTAATGATCATCCCGTCTCCTATAACACCTACAGACATATAGCACCAGCCACAACTGTAACATTTAAATCAATAAATAGTTCAATTATTCTTTCATCTCTGTGGTAATTAGCTTTGTCAAGAACTTGGTCAGATAGTCACTTTTGGTACAAGGAGAAGTATGAGAAGATAATATCTAGATATTTTTAATCTCTATAGTTGGAAATAGGTGAGGGACCATTTGGGCCATCCTAAGCAGCCGCAGAAGCACAGATGTGTAGTCTACATAAGTCTTAAGCTTATGGTTTACTGTCTTTTGTTGAGTCACAGAAATATGTTCTCTGCCACAGTCTCAAACCAACATGGCATAACTTGGATTTATATAGGGATTTGTCTTGCTCAGTTCATGCTACTAGAAAATAGAGAGAGACTGAGTGGCATAAATGATGAACATTGATTTTTCACAGTTCTAGATCCAGTGTCTGGTGCTGGTTTCTGGTTTATAGATGGCTACCTTCTTCTTGATTTGTCGCATGATGGACAGAGCAAATGCCAGTCCTTGCACTCCAAGGACCCAGCTTGTCAGCACTTAATTTAAGCCCCATTCTCTCTCAGTGTTCCCACCTCCAAACTCCTAATTCATTATGAATTTCAAAATAGGAATTTTAGGGGGGAACAAATACACAGTTCTTGAAAAGATTCTTTACCCAAAATGACAAATTTTAACTCAAGTTAGCTCAGTTTTTCTAAAAGACAGCCCCGATAGTGGTTGATAAAGAATGGAATAGATCTACTGGCCCCTGGTGTGAGCCCACCTGGGTATCATTTGTTTCACCTAGAACAGAGATGTCTCTATTGTCATAGGTGGTTCCACTTTACCCAGATCTCATCAAACACCCCCTTGAGAGAACAGCCTTCCAGCTGGACCCAGCATCCAAAGTCTTTCCTAATCCTACAATTCATGCTCATATGTTTCTTGTACTATGTATCAGTTTCTAATAAGATCTTATTCTATGAAGGGCTTTTTTGAAGTCTACTTGAAACCAAGAAACCTGCATCTTAGAATTGCATGCAATTTTGAATTGGGCATCTGTATGTGCACATGGTACCATACTGCTGGGAACCATATAGTTTGGAGATGAGATTAATTTTTAATATAAGTACATGGAAAGGTAAATTAGACTTCCTTCAGCCAGCCACTGATATACTGGGGCCCTTCTCTGAGCCAACACCTACAACAGCATAGGGGAAGGAGCTGATGGAAGGGGGAAAAAGACACAGTTTGCCGATGATTGGTTCAAGAGGAAAACAGATTGCTGTTGAGTTACAGCTCATGCAGTTGTGATCCTGAAAGACAAAAGGTATGTGAAACTCTCCATTGGGTCACTTCTATAAATACAACTAAGACTGTGATGACTTTTCTGCTAACCATAAACTTGACCACGGTAAAGACTCATGGTAGAGACAACTGGTCTGGCTGGGTGAACAAAAAAACTAAAAAATGAGGGAACATGGGATAAGGAGTTTTCATGGAGAGAAATGTCAATTTATCATTGAGTAGATACCAAAGGAAAGATCTTCATAAGCATGTTCTATGATGGGAAGGAAAGCCTAACACTACTAGCAGTGCTACACTCTATTTACGCCATGTTTTGTCCTACACACACAGTTACAATAAAGTTTGATTTATAAATTAGGCATGGCATGAAAGATTACTGGCGACAACTGATAAAATACAACATCTGTAACAATATATTGTAATAAAATTTTCAGAATCCACTATTCTGTCTTGGGGGCCATCATTAAGTAAAGCAAGGGTCACTTGGCCACAAACACTGTGATAGTGTGACAGTTAATCTGAAACCTGAGAAAACCAATTCCTAATTGACTATCTGGCATCTAATATGTACAGGATACATTGGACAAAGAGATTATTTATGTCACATGGGAGCAGGCCCATGCAAGATGCCATGGCACTTGTCAGATAATGCAGAATTTAACACTTATGCATTGTGTATTTCTGGAATTTTTCTCCTAATGCTTTTGGAGAATGGCTAACTATGGATAATGGAAAATGTAGAAAGTCCAACCATGGATAAGAGAGGATGACTGTCTTGCATTTAACACTCACAAGTGGCATCCACCTGCAAGGGCATCAAACAAACAAGTTTAAAAAATTACTCAACCATTCAGCATTGACCATTGTCCACTATCAACCACCTCAGTGCTTACCCAATAGATTCATGGACCAAACAGATGTGACCAAGATGTGAGCTGTGGCTCAGAACAGGGGCTGCCATTCAGTGTGACTCCTACCTTTAGCAAATGCCCAAGTCATCACCGATAGAAGCAAATGGTGATGGAGTTAAGAGACTGACTGTGAGTCATACACATGCACTTGAATGGATTACAAATGCCTCGCAAACCAGGAAAGCCTGGTTCAGGGTAGGTCTGTTGATGACTGACGTGTAAGCCAGGTAACTGGGCAGACCTACTCCACTTGTGGGGTCACACCAACCAGTAGACTTGTATCCTGGAGGGAGTGAGAGGAAGAAGAAGGAAGTGTGCCCATCAGAAGAGCTCTACTCTTCCTAAACAGATGCAGTCTTTGTTACTAGTGCCTTTGGACATTAGCTTTTGCAGTCTCAGTTTCTTCCTCTGAAACAGGCTGATACTAGTGACTCTCCCTTGAGCTTCTAGGCCTTCAGTCTTGAACTGACACTGCCTCCCTGATCCCTCTTTTCCTGATACTTCTCCCTTCTTGGGTCAAGCAGTTACTGGGTCTTCCATCTGTCCAGGGCTCATATGGCCATTGTGGACTCTCCTGTCTCTGATCCTGTAAGATATCTAAAAAATTCCATTGCATATATTTTCTATTGATTCTATTCCTCTAGAGGACCCTAGACAATCCAGAAACCAACCAGATACTTTGTTGATTACGTTGGAACAGAAGAAGCAGCAACTCAGCTTAACTAGGAGGTGTGGGTTTATGTCTGTTGCCAACTGGGCCATTGCCAGGATTGTTATCTAAACATTTACAGTGTTTGATCTGTTAGATGAGAATATGTTGCAGCACTGTCTCAGCATAGTACAAAGGGCTCATTGAAATCAAAGGAAGTGCAGGTGTAGACACATGAGCCACTAAGCCTCACACATTTCCCGCCATCCTGAGGCTTCCAGCCTGATAGACCGATGAGATAGCTGTTTAGAGGTGCAGCTGAGGTGCCTGCTTGAAGCTGATATTTGGACAGATAGAAAGCCTTTAAGAAATACCCTTTAAGAAATCTGGAGATATGCACAAAATCCTAGACTGTAATATGGGAGTCCCTAGGACAAAGAATAATTGGGAATCAAGGGCTAGAAGTGGAAAAGACCTCACTTGCAATTTCTCCTAGGGAATCTCTTGGGTAATTTGTTTTTTCTGTCCTAACAACTTTGGTCTGCCCAATACTAGATGTCCTAGTTTCCAGAAGGAAATCACTTCCATCTCAGGACACACAACTTTAAGCCACAACCACCATCAGATCACATCAGGCTCCTCCCATACTCAGACGAGGGCATAAAAAAGGAGTCAGGGTTAGTGGCAAGGTGAGTTTTCACTCATCATATGTCACAGGGGGCCTGGGTTTGCTCCACATGACCTGTCTGGAGAATCGCCTAGTGTGTGTGGAGCAGCCAAAGCCCGAGAGGTGTGTGTTATCTAGGACATGCTAACAGGCAAGACCACCAGGCCAACAGAGGTGCTTCATTGGGAGATAGAGGACCTGGAACATATGGTGGAGGAAAGAAACAGTTCCAAGGTAACCTTGAGATCCACTGCAGCATTTGCATTGCAGCAGTGTACTATCTCTCCCCAAATTCTCCCAGGAAATGAGACTGACCAGAATCCCAGAAGGACAATTTTTAGCAGATGTAAATTTGTTGTGTGAAACAAGTTGATCTGAGCAGCATAAGGAGGAGACTATGAGGGACACTGGTGCTCCACAAAAAGACTCCATCATCCAAGCCCTACCCCAGGACTTCAGTTGCTGGGAGTCCTGGCTGCTGATGCTGCAAATGTGAGCACCTCCTCTGGAATTCTGCACAAAGGCTTGATCCTCTTGCCTCACTCTGAGACTGCAGGGTTGGGGACTAAGGCCAGATAATCAGCTGGTGCTGCAGCTACAGCTTTACCGTGGACGCGTCTTACCTCCTCTTCCAAGCAGGGAAGCTCTCAGTTCTCTCTTTGATGGGCACTTTGCCTCAGTTTTGTCCTTGAGTGCTGAGGGCTGTTATTTCTGAGCATGTCTGGGGTTTACATGCATCTTTCTAATCATTGCCATGCCACTCAGCTTCTTGTCCCTTCTGAAAAAGCTTCAGAAATGGCATATATGAGTATGTGAATATAAGAGTTTTCAATGTAATATCTTGTAAGGCTTATGTGCATTTTGTATGATTAAAGTTTTTTAATGTAGATTTTAAAATTTACTGAACCAGACTTCAGGAAATAGATGTATAGAAACCACAAAAGGTAAGGAAAACATTTGTTGATATTAAAATAGCAAAACTTTTGATATAAGTTTTATATGTGAGATATACAGTTGACAAATAGCACATTCTTAAAACCATATATATATATATATATATATATATATATAACAGCAAAGTATTTTGCAAATCACAAACATATATCCTAGTTATTCAACCAGATGAAGCTTTCCTGTAGCTCTTTTTAGAATATAACTTTTTTTGTACCAGGAATCAAACCCAGAACCTTGACCTTGCCAGGCAGGTGCTTGTGCCACTGAGCTGTATCCTCAGTCCTAGAATATGTCTTGAAAAAATTTTATAAATGTATGCAGGAGCAAATCCCAGCACTTTGGAAGGAAAATGAAGGAGAATTGCAAGTTTAAGTCTTGCCTAGGCAACTCAGATACTGTCTCCAAATAAAAAGGGCTGTGGATGTTGCTCAGCGCAAGGACCTCGGTGCAATCCCAGAATCAATCAATCAAACCATCATTTATAAATATAACATTTAAATATAACTTTGAGGGTGCCACTTACAGAAATGAGACCACTATATGAATATTTTACTGGGTGTTTTTTAGCTTATGAAACAAAACATTCTATAAGCTCTTCTATTATCAGAATATTCATGAAAAATGGGGCAGCTTCTCATTGCTTCTCTTTCCTTTCGTGATCATAATTTCAGCCATTTTTGCTCAGTTCCACCAGGCGCATTAGCCATGAGTCCTATGGAAATGTGTCTTAAATGTTAGTCTTGTTTGCCCAGGGAGAGGATTAGTCCAAGTAAACGTCACGGCCGCCAATTTCCAGGTACATTCTGCTATCAGGATTTTTGTGTGCACATATTGACACAGAGAGTCAAAAATGACTCAGAATAAATTTAATTAGCTCTTTAATTCTAGATTTCCTCAGAGCTATCAACACAAATTAGTTTTTATAATAGGTGACTAAATAAAACAACTCAGGATAAAATTGGAAAGAAAAAGAATTAGTATGTTATGTATTTTGTGGCACTAAATTATGAGGATATGTTTCCCTCTTTTTAGGTCTTTATTTAGAAATTTTAATAGAAGATACAGATTAATAATTACTAAGCTTCTCTTGATATAACTGGAATGATTTAAATTTTATTTCTACAGCAAAGACACCTCTCAATAAGTGCAGAAGTGAAGTTCAGATCTTTTATTTGTTTAGAAAACATTATCATTATTAATAGTAATGCCGATAGAAATAAAATAATTCTGTGGGCCAATATGATTATTACTGAGCACTTATTGTAAGAAAAATAGTATGCTAGTAATTTTTCATGAAATCACTTTTAATTTCTCCATTGACCTTTGAATGAAGCATAATACAGCAGGTATTATTTTAGAAACTCAATACACAGATGTGCACAGGTCCTGTGTGATGAAATCGATTCTCAATCCACTTCATTCTTATTTTAAAAATGCATGCTTTTAATATTTACTTATTTATTTATTTATTTATTTATTTATTTTTGGTCGGCTCAGCTCTCCTTGAGGGTGGGGCTGGAGTGGCATATGGTGCCAGGGATCAAATCGCAGTCCCCTGCCCCTGCCTAAGCTTGCCTGAGCAGGTGCTTTAGACCGCTGAGCTATCTTGCTGGCCATAAAAATGCAAACTTCTAAAACTTTGTCGTATATTTTCTTCTGAGAAGTATATGTGTACAGGTTACATATATATGGCTAAGAAGAGTTCATTGCATGTGCTCCATAAATTTTAATTTCAAAACATTTCAGAACTATGCATAATGAATTATTATAGACACCAGTAAAAAGGTAGTCTTAGCCTCTTCATCAACATTTAAAGGCTGGATGGGACGTGGTGGCATGTGTGTGCCTGTAATCCCAGCTCTTGGGAGGCTGTAAAAATCAAGGATCACTACGTGTCCAATCTAATAGTGACACCCTGAACACCCTGTAGACCCTTCCCTAAAATACAGAAAACAAAACAACCCTCCCTCAAAAAAACCATTTAATTATGATTACTCATAATTTGTGCTCATCTTCAGCTTGCATTGATTCTGAATTATCCTTTGTCAGAATGGGGTGACTCAAGACCCACAGTGCATTTGACTTGTGGCTGTCTTTTGCCTGGAAGGGTAAAATCAACTTCAGTTCTGCAACAAAACTGCTTAAAACACCAAGGAGTATCATTCAGTCACAAAGAAATGTGAAACTATGTCATGGGAAATGGATGGAACTGGAGACTGCACTTTGTATCATAGTTAATTTTTCTTTAACAGTAATATGGACCTTCCTAGGTATCTGACTTGTTTTCTTATATTTGTTTCTCATAATAACTTAATATGGATTTTCATAAGTGTCTGAGGCCCAGAGACTAGATAATTGCCAAAATATCTCAACACTGGTAAAAAGAATGAGATTACAAATCATATCTCAACTCTCAACCCATATGAGCCCATGTCTGCTCGTGCTTGAGTTTTGGGAACTTACCGGTCCTGGACAATTCCTGAATATATATATATATATATATATATATATATATATATATATATATTTGAGAAATAAATAGCAATGATGACTTTTTTATGGCTAAGCTATGAAGTTTTCCTTTGTGCTGTGTTTATTATATCCAGCTCTTTGGGTATTATCACACAGCACATCTATGTGATTATTTTAAGAATAACCACTTTTATTTCAATCCTTGATACAACTTTCATTATCCATAGAGTATTTAGCTAGTTACTCTTCTTAAGTGCTTTGTAGATGCAGTAGTTAATGAAGCCAGCCAAATCCAGTGATGTAAATGTTCTTCTTTATACTAAGAGAGTAGCTGCAAAGCAAAGTGATTTTTTAAACCAGAAAGTATTTTGGAATAATAACTGTCATAAAATTCGTACACTTCTGCTTCCCACTCTTGTGTCATTGTTTGGTCAGGGACAATACTTGTCTTTGGTTCCCATATATTTTAATTATCTTATGGCAGTGGCCCTGTATTTACTTATCCCCACCTCTCAGAATATTCCTATGAGAAAAGTAAGTGCATTATGATATTGCATCTGTTATTTATTCAGACTTACAGAAAATGTTATTCACAAATGGCAAAATTAATGTTCTAAAACAATCTCATAACAATTGAACATGCAATGTACCGTTTACTAAATGGCAAACAGACTTTGGTCACCTTTGCTTCAAGCGGTGACTTTGTTTTTGATGTTTGCTTTTAATTTCATTTTTATTCATGTGTCCCTGTCCCCTCCAAAGCTTTCTACTTCCTTTCAGACTGTCATCGGAAATAACAGCCTAAAGAGTTTGGAAGTCTCTTTGGACTCCTTCAATATACTTTAGTCGCTATTTTCTCATTAGAACGTTCATACTTTTGTGCCTCAGTGGGAAAGATCAATTATTTCAGAGTCAGTAGTGGTAATATTACCCCCAAGATTTAGCAATTTTCAAAGATTTTTTAACTTAATTAGAGGCATTTGTTGTAAATTGAATTAAACCTGTTAAAAATGCAATGTGCTATATTAACACACAGCCCTCAAATTGGCCAGGAAGACAGTTTCATGGGGAAAAGTCCAGTTTGAAAATGCTTTACAGTATAATAAGCATGAAAATTTATTTTACCAAGATTTCTAAAAGTTGAAGAAAGGATAAAAATTTCATTCAAATATTTGATTCAAGTGCATACTTACAGATACCTTTGTGAAAAGGGTACATATTTCTTACAAATATTTGAAATAATGAAAAAATAATAGTAGATTTGAGCATTTATTTATTTATTTATTTATTTATTTATTTATTTGGTACAGGTCACTACATAGATCAGACTTATGGTGATTCTTCTGTTTTCAGCCTCCCAAGTGCTGGGATTATAGGCACGCACCACCATGCCCAGTCTCAATCGCAGTCTCAGTGTGCCCCAGGGGCAGGGCCAGCATGGCAAGCTGGGGTTTGAACCCCAGCTGCTGTGCTCTGCTTAAAGCATGCACTCTAGTCCACTGAGTTATCTGGCTGGCCCTTTGAGCATCTTAGTAACTTCCTGAAAAACAAAACTGATGCCATTTATACTGTAGGTGTTAATATTAATTCAACAATCATCATATAATTATAGTTATGACAGTGTCTTTTTATGCCGTCCAGGCCAGCCTATTACTTACTATGGAGTCCAGGTTGGCTTTGAACTTGCACCTGCTTCAATCGCCATTGTACGGGGGTTAGAAGTGTGTCTATGCCTGGCTTTAATATTACAATAAGTACGTTTTCTTTCCAAATAAGTGCCTCCTTATTGTGATGTGTTTTCCATTGTTCTCTTGCATGCATGGTGCCACGGTGAACTTGTATAAAAAGTCCCTACAAATCAAGTCTCTTAATGACATGCTGCCATGGATGTATTAGACTTTCCTTAGCTGGCATTGAAAAAATAATGATAGTTTAGAATTTAATATGCCTAAACAAAAAAGATGGCCTGGGCTCTGTGAATCTTAAAACGGGTAAGTTCAAGGGTAGACCCAGTTGAAGGCTAGCTGAGTGAGGTGGATCATAGTTTTTATTGAAACCATTCAGAAAATCTTTTACTTAAAAAGCATATTTCGACATTTTCATTTTTAAGCCTTTACTATACAAAGCACATGGTACCAGCTCCTGGAATATAGCCGTGGACAAGCTGGAAATGATTCCTGCTGCCGGGATGAGGGCAGGGCCAGGTGCTGACTCACTGACTTCAGTCTGCGTTTGAGCAGAGCTCCAGTATCATGTCAGTGTGTGTGTGTGTGTGTGTGTGTGTGTGTGTGTGTGTGTGTGTGTGTTTGCTAGTTAGCTTGCTGTCATTAAAACAAGTATCTGAGATAACCAACTTATAAGCACAAATGGTTTTTCTGGCTCATGGTTTTGGAAGTTTCAGCCATAAATGAGTGGTCTTGTTGCTTTGGGTGTGTTGGTGGGGTGGTGGATCATGGCAGGTAGGTAGATATGTCAGGGAAAAGCTGATCAACTGGAGGCCAGGAAACGAGAGTGAAAGAAGGGATTCGGGTTTACAGTTTCCTTCAAGGGCATGCCCCCAGGGTTCTGAAAACTTCCTGGTAGGTCTCTTCATTTTCCTTTGGTCTCCCAACAGTGCATGCCTTAACACAGGAGCCTTTGAAGAAGGTTCAGGTCCAAACACTAGCAACGTGAGTGAGTTGCAAACATCCTTTTGCCATCCCTGCTGATTCCACTCCAAGAGGGCCATCAGAGAAAAATCAAGTTCAAGTCTGGATGCTGGTTTTGAGTCCATCTCTTTATTGCTGAGTCATCTACCATGAGTAATAGCCAGGTTTTACAATGCTGGGACATGATGTCTGACGTGCCAAACTTAAAGTTTTAAGATCTTTGCTTCAGGGGATTTAATACAAGGTCAGCAGAGCGCAAAGCAGAAGCATCAGGCAGACGGGTGTGGTGAAGCAAAGCTTTTTAGGTGACGGCAGCTGGAAGTGCAGCAGGGAAGTAGCTTCAGAGAAAAATGGGCTCGGGAACGCATGTAACACCCCAAATCATACCTCCACAGTCTACCCAGAAGCATCCAGAAATAATCTGCTTTACTAATCTCCTAGGTGTTTCTTTGAGATACATATTTTTTAAATTTATGTATTTGGTACATGGTCTTACTCCGCAGTGAGATCATAGTGATCCTCCAGTCTTCAGCCTCCCCAGTGCTGGGATTACACGCATGCACCACCACACTTGGATTCAGTTGCCTGCTGAGCATGCCCGGGGATGGGGTTGGTGAGGCATATGGCACAGAGAATTGAAACACTGTCCCTGCGCTTGCCTAAGCAGGTACTTAGTTTGCTGAGCTATCTGGCTGGCCACTTCTAGGTGTTTTTTAAGCTAGTAAAGCTGAAAGAACTGGAGTTCACTGTCATAGGATGTAGCTTACAACTTATTTCTCAATCCATTATCTATAAAATGGGTTCCACAACATATGTTCTTCAAAGTAGCCCTAGAAATTAGGCTCAATATGTGAAAATCTCCCAATTCACAATGTATTCAATACACAATAGCTATTGTTATATCAGTACAGTATATTATCTAGACCCCAAACTCCCATGTCCTTTAAAAACTTTTACCAATAAACTATTTTTTGAGGAAGTAGATTAAGGAAGATTTGACTTGATTGACTTCACTGTTATAAATTAGCACACTGGAAAAGAGTTTCTTCAACAGGTATTTTATGTTGCTGAGGGCCAAAATAGCTTATTTCATTCAACACTAAAATGTGTACCCCACTGAGCACAAACATTTAGAATGTGTAGGCTTCACATCATTTTCCTAGAATTAGGGTGGCTTTTTATTTTCATGTTGCTGACTTGAAAGTTGTGTTTCCAGCTCTGCTATTTTTTGAAATCCACCTCCATAAGTACAACTGATATGCTCCAGGCTGTAACTCAGCCGTAACTGGCGTAACCATCAGTAGGTCCATATGAGCTCATCTTTTTGTTCAGTTTTATTTTTTTTTATCATGAGTTTTCAGGCCATAATGAAGACGTTCATTATGGGCAGCTGGTGTATGTACAGAAAACGCTTTAATTTTTCCCTTCTTTTTGCCCTTCCTACCCCACATGCTTGTCTTGATCCATTCCAATTGAAAAAGACCTATCTCCTTATTTGCTGTTACAGTACTACCTTGGTTCATGAACTTAATCCAGCCATTAAGTGGCCACATTCATGTCTGTGCAGGAAACATGCCTGCAGTCATGTTCCCCACCCGATGCAGAGTTCTGGAATAGAGCAAAATTTTGCTGAGTGCTTCTGAAATACCAAATGAAATAATTTTGTTCAGACAAAAGCATTCATAAACTGACGTATTACCTGTGTATATTTTAGCTTGCCCTCTATACTTCAGGTTTCTTGTATAAGAGAAAGCATGGGACAAACTTGTATATCCATTCTACTTAACAGTGTGGTGTCAAGGTGCACACATTTTCTTAAAAAGTGACTCAAGTTTATTCTTTGTGGTAGAGTAGTACTATATTATACATAAATGCATCTATTTTTCTGTTAATGGACATACATGCAGCTTTCCAGATTTAGCTATTAGGAATTGTTCGGCTGTAAACATGAATATGCATATATCACTGTCATATGGTGTCTTTAAATGTTTTGGTAAGAGACCTTAATAGCTGGGTTGAATGGAATTTCTAGTTTTAGTTTTTTGAGAACTCTCCATGCTGATTTCTGTAGAGGTTTACAGACCTACCAACAGTGTGGAAGGGTTTCTTTCTTTTTTTGTCTCTCTCTTTCTTTTCTTTCTTTCTTGCTTCTTTCTTTCTTTCTTTCTTTCTTTCTTTCTTTCTTT
>NW_004524599.1:9135301-9136256 GCF_000260255.1 Octodon degus
TGTTGTTTTAATTTCCATTTGTCTAATTCCTTGAGATGTTTAATATGTTTTTCATGCATTTATGGACTATTTGTATGTCATCATCTGATAAGTGTCTGTTCATTACAGTTGCCAATTTTAAATTAGGTCTTTTAATTTGTGGGTCTAACCTCTTTGAGTCATTTATATATTCTAGATATTGGTTGGAATAGTTAAAAAATTTTTTCACATTCTTTAAGTTGTCTCTTCACTCTTGGTTGTTTCCCTAGCTGTGCACAAGCTTGTAATTAGATACAATCCCATTTATTGATTCTTGATGATATTTATTGTGCTTTTCCACTCTCTCCTAACAAATGTTTTCTTTCCTTGTTTAGTCTTTCTTTAGTCACCTTTGGATGACTTATCTAATCCAGACACCTTGAAATGATCTTTGAATCTTTCTTTTCTTTCAGCTTCCACATTTAAAGTTTTCGATTTGTGCACATTTTGATCAGTCATTTTCCATCTCCACACATTATCTCTGGCCCATCACTGCTATCTTGTTTTCCTCAAAAGGGTTGTAGTCTGTACTCAAGGGTTCAACGATTTAGACTATATGACCCCCCTACTCCCCACGGTGAAGCAAAATCCTAATTCCCCTTCCTTCAGTGTAGGCTTTTAGCTCTATATGGCAGATAGGCTCATAGACCTATCAGACCACTAGGCAATATTTCAATAGACTGATAGACTATATAAGAAGATATGAGAGTCCTAGCCCAGGTCCGGTGAGTGTGTGGAGAGCTTCCTGCTATCCTGCGCTGGCGGGACCAGTCCCAGCCCAGGCGCAGCATAGGCAGGACCCTCTCCCGCCCCCTCGGGCCGCCCCACACCCCTCCCGCCGAGCAGGAATTTCTGCCGACTTCCGGGAACCCCCAGACCCAGTCCTAGCCCAGGTCCGGTGAGTGTGTGGAGAGCTTCCTGCTACCCTGCGCTGGCG
>NW_004524599.1:9142981-9162779 GCF_000260255.1 Octodon degus
CTCTTAATGAATACAATGATTTGTTCTAATGGTGTTTGTAAATAGGATTCCAAGTCCGCATCTTGTACAGCAATTAACCACTAAGAAGAACATATGCAGTGTATTATTTGTTGAAACTGTACTTCCGATTTGACTTGAAACTGTCTCATTGCTATCTGTTTATCAATAAAATTTTGAAAAAAAAAAGAAGATATGAAATACTTATCACACTGAGTCATATCCCGTGTTTTATTTATCTTTTCATATGTCTAGCTCCACCAAATTATACAAAAAATTCCGAGAGTGAATAATAATAATGTTGTTCATTGATGGGAGTCAGACACTGCAGTGCACTCCCAGAGTCTCCACCTTCGATGGCTATGTGCCCTCTGGCTTTCTAATGCACAAATAGCCATTTTGGATTCTGTGTCTATGATCCAGCAGGTGGTCATTGAGCATCTTCAAATTTGGATAGTGTAAGCCTACCTGGAAAATCTCTTGTATCATTATGCATGCATTTTATATTGACTGTCTTCCTGTAGAGAACTGCTTTAGAAGCATGAGAAAATTCTTTCTGGTGTTAACTAGAGAAAAATCACTTAACTGATTTGGGCTTTAGATTAGACATTTGAGGGAACATGACAAAGTCTTAACAGAATTGTGGCCTGACTTAAGCAAGTTTCTTTGAATTTTTTTTTTTTACTCACTTCCTGAAAATCTGACTCTTAGAAAGCTTCAGAGTCACTGTAGACAGGCATCTCAAAATTTGCTGATTAATAGAACATGGTGAAAATTGCAAAATTATTCAAATAAAATACTAATAGTTACATACTTTTAAAAATCTTAGTTTTTTTTTAATGATACATCTGCAATACATTTGGTTATGCCAGAAGAAGAGAATATGGAAATTTTAGTGCCATCTATTGGTAGTGATTTTAAAAATAAGGATTATTATTCACAACTGATGAGTAACAAATCTTCATTTCATACAAAGTCCTAGGATTTCTGTGCATTATAGAAAAGAGTTGAAGAGTACCTTCCATACTTTATTCCAAAGCAATTTCAGTCTTTTATTATTATTACACTGATGGATCACAGAAATCTTGTTTGATTTTGGATCTCTCTGAAGACTGGCCATGAAGGTGGGATCTGTGCGTATCGTGTGAACTGTGACTGAAGTTCAGAGAAATAGGTTTCATTTAAAAGCTGAATACTGGATGGACTTCACATGCCACTCACCCTCTGGCAGCTCACACCGTAAGCAACAGAAGAGATGTCTGCATGAACTGAGGAGTAGCTGCTGGCCTCAGTGTGATTTTGCAGTGATCTGTGTGCTCTATGGCTTCCCTCATAACCAAGAAATCAATTCCCACTCTGCGTATTACACACCCCAGTGGCAGAGGCCATTTGTTACCCTTTTGATGGTCATACTCTTTGTACATAACCAAGAAAGATTACAGAGGAAGAGAGAACAGTTGAGATGTAGTTGAAGATGGTCTGCAGCACCACCGCATTTCAGAATGTGCCTTGCATGTTTACGGCAATAACAAAGGTGCTCTCTGCAAAGACAGTTATAAAACATGAAGCAGAATTCTTTATGAATGAAATTTACTTAAAAATGTTTGATAGAGATAGCTGCCAATAAAATTCCCTATCAGACCACCTTGAGATTTCAGGTACAAATTCAAAATTATCAAAATAAAAGAACTACCACAGTTGTTGTCATACAGGTGTTGCTTATGAGGCTAATATAACTTTCTTCAATTAATGTAGTTTTTGATGCTTTTATTTGGAATTGTCTATAATCAATTAATTCTTCTAATGCTTTCTAATTTTGTAACATGTAAAATTTAAAACTCCAAAGGACTGATTAAAATTTTTTCTTAATTCTTTAAATGCACCTGCTCTAGTTATCAATATTAAAAATAATATCAATATCAATGTTAAATAAAAATAAATACTAAATTGTGTTTGAAGAGATGAGGCAATTGAATAGTTTGAACTAAATATAGATGTTACATAGTCAAATTTAGTACTATTTTGTTCTAAATCAAAGTCAGACAAACAAATAAAGGTTTCTAAGGGTGGCTTAGAAGCCTTTTATTAGTAAAACAAATGTTAAAAGCATGACTTTATAGCGGTTTTGGAGCATAAGCACAGTTACTTAGTCATTGAAGTCAATGGATATGAAAACAAGTGGAAATTTCCAAAGGTCAAAAAAGCTACTGTCTTCTCTGATTTGCATCATTTGAGATTTTCCAGTGTTTTACAAACAACACAATGGCAGATCTGCATTTGATTTTCCCTTCTCTTTGAAGAAGCAAAACAGTGACAGAATAATTAACTGAAAAAAGAGATCGTGTATGGAGTATTTTGCCTTAGCAGTGTAAACAGCTCTGGATTTGATTTCACATGATGGCACGTACCGTAAGGTGCTCTGGGATGTTTCTATAGGACACTTAGAAACTGTATATAAACAAAACCCGTGGGGTATGGGGCACTGGAGGAGGTGGGTTCCAGCTTGCTGTTTGACTGGCCCTCAATTTGTTTAACTGAAAAACAAACTCAGTATGGAGACTGGTTTTCAGTTAGGTGAGACTCCACATCTCCATGCAAAGTATGGGCAAGAATAACACAAAGGAACTGCCAGTGACAGTTTTGGTGACTCATTAGACCTCTGCAGACCAAAAAATCTAGAGTTAAGGGTGTGAGTTCTCTTCCATGGATGTGAGTTCTCTTCTCTTTGCTGAGATCACTGTCACCAGACGTCTGTTTCCATTGTTTATCTTCTCTTGCTTGCCAACACTGCCATAGTACTTGACAGTCTTCAGAAAGGATGTTAAAAGGAAGATGAAGACATGTACCATACATGTACCAGCTACCCACAACAAACACATTATTTGTATGTTGCAAGCACAAACTAAAAAACAACAATAGCAATAATAATGAAAGTGGGGAAAGGCAATTTAGAGATCACAAGAGAAAGATGGGTGGGAAGGGGAATAAAATAAATTAAAATATGTTAAATATGTGGTGTATCTATTTGCTGAGGTGAATGTAAATGTCATGCTCTGCACATGTGGATTAATATAACTGCATTCAAATGTAGAGATATATGTATATATATCATATGTCTATACATTCCATTTGTGCCCTGCTGAGCAGAGATTAGTAACTAAGTAGAATGAACTACTTATTCTTGTGCTAGTTTCTGCTTCGGTAAGTATGTTTATCATTAGCACTATTTTTGGTGATGAACTTAATGAATCACTGCAGAAAATCACTCTAAAATAGAATTAGACAAGCTATCCCAGGAACTGGGAGGCTAGTTCCTATAAAGTTCAAGTCCTGGTTTAATTTGTCACAAGATACATGCTCAGGATCTGAACTGCTTCCATTAAGTAACAAATATTTGCATGCTCATGTATATAACTCTTAAAAAATAAAACAGGAAATATAAAAAATATCATTAATGTGGATTTTCTGTATTTGTGGGGCATGATGAACACCTGTCCGGTTTCAGTGTGGCACTGGTAAGTGGGAGAAGAGAAAGGAGAGGGATCTCATCGGTGGCTGTGTGGGACTCAAAGTGTTTTCCAGCGGCTCACCCAGGGGCAGGCTGACCCTGGGATGTGGGAAGAGCTACTGTTTCCTTTTACTGAAAGGGGAAATTTAGGCAGAGGGAATGTTCCCCAGGTTTTCAGGTGAAGCGCTTTCACGTTCTGCACTGTGGTAGCTCTGCATTCCCTCTACATACTCTTGGATAAATTGTGTCTGATTGTGCACTTGTTTTATCTTCTTTCTCAAAAAAATCTATAACTTTGTAGACTGTGAAAACATCAGTTGCTCCCTACACTAATCTAATCACAGCGTGGGAATCAGAGCTAAATGAGAACAACTTTCATGGGATTCTTTTATATTTATTTTGACACAAAATACCTATAATTTTTTCAGGAATGAAATAACTTTTATTCATGTATTTTAATGATGAGTTAGTAATCCTCTAGTTTTGAACATGAACTAGTTGGTCTTTTACAGACTACGCACACATGAGTCAAACCTTCATGAAGAGATGATACTATAGGCAAGTAAAATAAACAGGAACATATGTTAGTTTTCAAATTTTTTTCTAAAAATAAGTTATTTTAAAATTTATTTCCACATGCCTTATTAAACTTTTAAAATAAGATTATGATATACATAACATGAAATTGACCACCTTAACTATTTTAAATGTACAGGTCAGCAGCAAGTGTATCCATGTTGCCTTCTAGCCAGTCTCCAGAAATGCTTTGTCTTGTGATGCTGTAACTTTTACCAATGAAACCGAACCTCCCAGCAATTCCCTTTCCCTAAGCCTGGGAAATTGCCATTCAACTTTCTGTTACGATTTTACTGACTTCTATTATTTCGTATAAGCAGAATCATTCAATATTTGTCTTTTTTTGTGACTAGATTGTTTTATTTTGTATAACATCTTGTAGGTTTATGCAGGTCATAGCATATGTTGAAATTTCTTTTTTTTTTAAAAAAAAAAAAGCTGAATAATATTCTATTTTATGTACACTACAGTTTTTCATTAATTCATCCACGGACTCTTTTGTTTCCATGTTGACTCTTGTAGCTAGTGCTGGGACATGCAAATACCATTCAAACAGCCTACTTGCAATTTCATGTGCTGCTTTCAATGTCTGGTTTTAGCATTTCTTGATTATATAGTAATTATGTATTTTAATTTTAGTGGTATGTGTCAGAGAGTCTAAATCGTTTTACACTCTTGTTAATAATGCACAAGGATTCCAGTTTCCCCATATCTTTGCCAGTAACTGTTATTTTCTTCTTATTTTTACCTCACCATATCTCATTGTGATTTTGATTTGTTTTGCCCCATCCATGCTCCCTGTAGTCATCACAAAAAGAAACATAAATATTTTCAATTATCACATTTTTAAAATCATTTCATTCAGCTTATTTCCACACTTCTCTATCGCAATGGTCAGCAGAGTATTTTTGGAGTTGTACTGCAATCTCAGAATATGTGCCAGCCCGCTTTCCATTGCTGTGACAAAATACCTGGGAAAAGCAACTTCAAGGAGGAAAGGTTTGTTCTTTCTGATGGTCCCGGAGGTTCCTGTACAGGGTATTTGGTATTGTTTCCGGACCTGTGGTGAGGCAGAGCGTGATGGTGGAAGGCACATGGTACCACAAAGCCGCCCAGGAGACAGCAAGTGGGGAAAGAGTCATTCAAAATATTTCAAAATAGCCTAATGATACAATGATTTTTAGTGATATCTTTTGTAATATTTCCTATACCATCTCTGATTTTGTGAGTTTGGTTCTTCTGTTTCTTTTCATTAGTTTAGATAAACCTATTTTAGAAGAAACCTTCCCTCTGCTTCCTGAGGCTCTGCCTGCACTACTTTGCCCAGTGGCTTTTCCTCCAGGCCATCTCAACTTGACTGGAGAAAGAGAGAGAGAGAGAGAGAGAGAGAGAGCCGGGGGCAGTGACCCAAGATCCCCTCCCAGGGCGCGCCCCGGTGACCCGCACCTGCACTAGGTCCCGTCTCCAGGAGTTTCTGCCATCTCCTAACAACACCAGTAGCTGGGGTCCGAGCTGTCAACACATGACCCACTAGGAGATACCGAAGACCCAGAGCGTGCAGAACGTATCTGTTTTCTTTCTCTGTAGTGGCCTTTCAATGGCGGGTCACGGTGGACCTGGAGCGCTCCGCAAGCATCTCCACTTTGTGAGGGCGTCGGTGTCTTCAGAGATGCAGCTGGCACAGTGGCAGAGCCAGGGCTTCTGTTGCTCCGCCCTGCTGGGGACTTCCCTCTGCTTCCTGAGGCTCTGCCTGCACTACTTTGCCCAGTGGCTTTTCCTCCAGGCCATCTCAACTCCAGTGACAAAGTGAGTAATTCCTCGGAAACTCAGAAGGATGTATGTTCCTTGTACTGATAGGCCAGTGTAAGCATAACACATCTCTCCGGGCCCTTGACTGGAGGACCTGAAGTGCGGGTATGATTTGAAAGGACACAAATATCTTTATCTGGGAACAAGAACTTCTATTACAGTTGCAGTTTCATTTTACTATTGTCCCTATATATACAAATACATAACTGGTACATCAATATTTATTTAAAACTGAGCAGATTCAAATATGTTCTAATAGCTGAACAGAATTCAAAAAGGGGTCCTAGCACCAATGTTCTATTCTGTTTTGATTTTATCAGAGTAACTTAGGCTGAAGGTATTTTAGAAGAAACCTGAGTCTGATTTATTACCTATGCTCAGAGAAGCAAAGATTGCTTTTTGTACAAAATGATTGAATTCAGACAATTACTGAACTCAAGCCCAGGCAGCTTTCTGGGCCATTATGCTGTGGGAAAAGATGACACTTTAAAGGTTATCGCTCTATAAACATAATTCTCTAGGCATTGTAGATAGACAAACAGATAGGTAACAGTACAAGTAAAATTCATTTTCTCAAATGTAGATGATATGGATAAAAACAAAGATGCGTTTTTATTTTCAACTAAGGACATTAAGACTGTAAGACTTAATGAAAAGGAACATATACATATATTTTCGTAGTAAATTGCAAATACCTGAATGTGTTGTAGACATCACATATACATTTACTAGATCACTGCATTTTCTAGGGGGGCTTTTCTACATGGATATTGCTGGGTATTCTGATATTTCATTTTCTTCTGTCTTTTTGTTCATTTTCTTCTTTGTTTCTCTTGTTTATCTGAAGGATTCTAAAGCAGAAAAGATGAATATTGCATGATTGGGCTTTTTAAAATATTACCTCCTTTATTCTTTAATAGAAAAAGAAAGCCTTATCTTTATTAGCTGTTAGTCAAAATGAGAATACAAGAAATATCTCAACAGCCAGTTCGAACCAATTCCGTAAGCAGCAGAGGACCTAACGTATAACAAGGTATTTTTCTGGTTGTCGTCTTGGTCCTCAGTTGTGAAGCACACAGTAGCTCCATGTCACATCTTATCTGTGACCTATAGTAATAACAATGCCAGCCGTGAACATTTCTTTTGTTCTCCCCAGGTGGCAGGTACAGCGCTAAGAAATATGCTTTATTTGATATTCACAATAGCTATGGACAGAAACATATACTTTACAACCAGATGTGGTAGTGTAGGCTTGTAATCCAGTTCTCTGAAGCAAGAGGATATGAAGTTCAAAGCCAGTCAGGGCAACTTAGCAATATTTTGCCAAGACTGTCTCAAAACTCAAAAACAAAACAAAGCAAAACACACAGAAACCCATCCTTTTAAAAGGGGAAACTGCAGCTCTGTGCAAAGGCACTGGATTTAATACTTAGCACTGCTAAAGCAAACGAACACCAAAATCCTTACTTAGAAATCAAAGTAAAGGAATATAATAAATGAAGATCTCTTTGGTAGGCCACTGATAAACAAAATGCACAACAGGAGATTAATTATGAAACAGCTTTCCACCAGCTGAAATTCAGGGACAGAAATCTCAGTGGTCTGAGGTCTCATTTTGCACAGAGAGATGGGGTAAAATGCTGAGTCCAGGGGCTTGAGTTCCAGAGCTCATTAGACTGAAGAAAGTGAAACATTGGTTGTTAGTGATGGTGGTGTTATTGGTGCATTTGGGGCCTACCTAGAGAGGAACTGAAGGTGAAGTCATTCAGCCACATAAAGCCCTGAAGAATTACTACATGTATAGGGTATCTATATTTCATTGTTATTAGGGGTGGACACAGAGAGTCCACTGTTACACATTTAAAACGGCCTACGAATAAGTACCGTAAATGGCAGCCAAGCAGTTGGGTCTATGGACCACTCTCTTCCCTGGGTCAATTTAATGTATTTTCTGTGCTAGAATAATTTTCATTTCCTGTTAAAAATGATGAGCTTGCATTTTCCTTGATTGTTAAATGTCCACGGAAGGGTGAAGACATTTGACATTTGATTTCATGTCAATTTTTTTTAAAGTTCTTGTATCAAGGTTTGTTAAGTGTTAAATTCTCTATATTTTTGTTGAAAGAAAAAAAAAATCACATAGTCCTGTGAGTAGTGCTGTAAGCTTGGAATTTCAGCTCTTCTTGTTTGTGAATGTATGATTCCTACTTTGTTTCCTCAGATTCCATGTTCGCCCCTACACGGTTGAGCTTTGCTACCCAACGTCTTCGCTTAGTGTCGCAGAAGAGCTGGCTGTGGTCGCGGTGGGCCCTTTAATGCTGAACACGGTCATATTTCTTTTGGTTCTGATCAGATGGGGCTGTCAGCTGCTGTTTGCCTCCTGCCCTGAGATCTTGTCAAAGTTAATCATTGCCATGGGACTATGGACAGTTCTAGACCCATTGGCGGTATTTATAGTGGATACTTTCCTGGGGGTAAGTCAAACAAAATCATCAGGATATGAGTCCTTGACATAGAATTTAGCTTTAGTGCATGAATCTGTTGACATAGGAAGTTTCAACAATGATGAACGTTCAGTATGTATCTTAAACTATAATTATTAAGTCTTTCCTCATAAAATATCTTGGTTGCCTAATATAATCAAGGTAAGTGTAATGTTATCTATCGTAAATAAACACTTATAAAACAAGGAATTATTGAAATATTGAAAAGTGCTTTGTATTTTTGAAACATCTTCCCATAATTTATTTTATTATATACTTACAATAACACTATAAGTTGCTGGGCAAATACTACTCTCATTTTACAACTGGAAGGAAGCAGCCAGTCACAGAGAATTCCATCATTGGCCCAAGGCCATACCGAGAGCCCCCGCTTGGCCTAGGAATGAGACCCAGATTTCTTAATTCTGAGATTGGCATGTCTTACATCAAAGTCTCTTCTTCAAATTTTGTGAAACCAAGCATATACTGTCCCAGATGACATTTACACAATTATCAAAATATTTAATTTAGTAGTGAGTTTTGGGTTATATTATCATGTAGAATTGAAATCATTATGTACTAGTGTGAATTTATTGCCAGATTGACATTTCTAGTTCTTTAAATTTGTAAGGCAAGAGATCTCCTAGTGAGTGTTTTTTGGAATGTGTGATTCTTAAACTTTTTTCGGGATCAGATGCTATCACAGGTTTTGCCAAAACAATGATCGCTGGTCCTCACTCCAGAGCTTCTCTTTCCATTGATGAGGAATAAGTTCAAGTCTGTATTTCTAACAGAAATACATTTGCTGTTCTGAAGGTCACAGTCTGAGACCACTGACAGTGGCCAGCATAGGGAGGCTATGATGAGCAGACGTGGAGGACCGAGGAATGCAGCATGGTTTGGAGAGCTGAAGCTTGGTACAGCCTAGCACAGTGAGACACAGCTCGGCACAGTGAGACACAGCGAGGTGCAGTGGGGCACAGCGAGGTGCAGTGGGGCACAGCGAGGTGCAGTGGGGCAAACTGAGGCACCATCTACTTCTCTCCCTGCAACCACAAACCCTGTCCTGCTCCTCAGCAACTTCATCTAAGATCCATTAAGTTGTACAGAGTTGTATATTACATGACCAAAAGAAAATTAAAGCTTCTGAAAAATGTGGAATAATTCAAGCAAAAACATACTTTAACATGACATCAACAAACATTTAAGTAACTTTGATAGGTTAAAAAGAAGAGAAATCTGAATTTTAGCCAAATATTTATATGGAACACATTGTCATAAATAAAACTCTAAGCAAAGGACTACATGGAAACTATATATTCATCAAAATCGCCAAATATTCACTTGTAAAATTATGTTATGCAATAATATCATGTGCACAATGCAAGTGGAAATTAAAGTTTCACACTTGGTATATTCGGTATATGGGTTTAGCTAACGCTCACTCTTCCAAGTAGATCAAACATGAGTATTTAGTTGGATGCTGCTTGTTGCGTCTGACACTGACTCCATTGTGAACAATGTGTCCTTAGACCTAAAAACCAAAGTACGGTCCCAACTACACTCATGGAGACATTCTATGTTCTGAGCGCTACAGGAGGCAGCTCAGACTGGCAAGTTCTCTCCCTCAGACTATGGTGTGTGAGACCAGTGCTTCTCAGGCTTTAAGGTGCTCACTGGTTCCCTGGGATTTTATTAAAATGCCCATTCTAATTCACTAGTGGGGACAGTTGTTCTACATTTCCCACGGTTCCTTCAGGATTTTAGCTCTCTGGGCCACGTCTTGGATAACAAGATGCTAGCTATTTTACTATAAAGACGTTTTCCCCCTTTGCTGTTTGCTGGGCTGAGCTTTCACTTGCTGGGCATTCCTGGAATGCTCTTAACCAAACTGGTGTCTTTGAAGCTCTGAGTCCACTGGTGTCTTTTTAGGTTTCATGTGCGAATCTGGACTGCTTATTTCTTAATGGAAATGACTTCTGCTAAGCAGCTTTGACCTTGCCAACATGTGCAATTATTAATTCTCAAAATGTAGATTATTTAACATTATGAAAGTGTCCCTAAAACAGTACACAAAGAGCCTACCCATGTAGCTAGTTCCTAGCACTGCTGCTAGGATTGGATCCAAAGCCACATGCCAAGCAGAGCTCGAGGATACTGTATAGGCAAACTCAACACATCCTTGGCAACCACTCTCTAGCCTCAGATTCACTGATCACCTGATGACATTGCAGAAAAAGGAAACTTTGGAACCAGAAATGTGTTTCATTCCCCGTCTCAATGTTTTCCCCCTTTGATGATTAGACTCCTGATTCTGGGTTGATCCAGCTAGAGCCAGCTAGATTGGGCCTACATTCTTACTTCTTCATTTTCCAGAGTAGGAAGAGGGAGATGGCGCTGTCAAGGTTTGTTGAGCAGAAGACGTAGAGAGGACTCCATCTGCACTGGAGGAGAACCATGTCACCTGGCTTCTCCCAATTCCTCCCAGAGGCCTGATGTGCATATTGAGTGGGTGTGGTGCTGGGACTGAGCCGACTGCAATGCCATATGGGGAGCCTTTTGGGAGAGAGGAACAGCTGTTCTTTAGGACCATCAGAGGTTTCTCAGAAGGAATATCTGCAACACGCCTAGAATGGCATTCCTTATTCCTTAGGTCCTTAGGCAGATCAACGGCCAACCCATCCACTGTATTCAAGGTAAATGACAAAATGAGTAGGCTTAATTTACACTGGGGCCTCTAATGCAATCTTTAGGAAAGTAGCCTCCAGCATGGCCACCTTAGCACCAGTGAGAAGCCTGTAACCTGATGGAACTGACTTGGATTCTTAAAGATGAATATAGCACCAGTGCCTCTTTGTTTTTGAAAATAAATGCTTAATATTTCTTCCAAGTCTCCAAAGTTATCAGTTTTCCAGTTAGAATCCATCACATTTTATGGTAGGTGACATCTACTTCCAGTGCCTTTCAAAAAAGTCTAAAGCTAAGAGAAGCATTGGAATTCCTTAGGAACCCATAAAAATGCACTTGAATATACCCCTGGATGGAACTAAATATGCATTTGAGTCTTTTCACTAGGTGACTCGATAGCACTCTGAAGTTTGAGAAGTGCTGATGTAAAGCAGGGGTTCTCAAGGGTTGATCACGGAGCCAGCAGCACAAGTATCACTTGGGAACTGAAATGCAACACTACTGGCATCTACAAGGGACTCTGGGAAGGGATCGCAAAGGATTCTGGTGCTTACTAAGCCTTTCTCTTTCAGTCACTTTCTCCTTGCTCAGACACAGTGCACCACACTTAGGGATCTAAGGGAGAGAGCTTTACTTTTCCCATGAGCCCTTGGCTCCAGACATAGCCATTATGGCAGACATACGTGGTGGAGCCTTGCTTCTCAGGTCATGGCAGCAAAAGCAGATCGACAGAAGAGCACCCGTGTAGGAAAGGCAAGGGGCCAGATGGACACCCCAAGACTATGACTTCATGACCCACGAAGACTTTGCTCTATGGATGATGCTAGTCTTTGCCTGAATGGTGCAAGGAAGAATTTAAAACATAGTGAGGCTCTTTCTTCTTTGCCCTCTGTGAGGCGTTGTCTGAACAGCACACAGCCATTGCTCCAGCAATAGCTTGGACTTGAATGTGCCCCAGAGGTTCTTGTGGTACTCCTGGGAGGGGGCTGAATGTCAAGAGTGGAGTGTGGGGGAGGAAGTGAGGCAGGAGGGTATAGCCTTGAAGGGATGCAGGGCCCTGCCCCTTCTCCGCTCTGTCTTTGCTCCCTGGCCACCATGAAGTGTGCATCTTATGTCACTGTACACTCCCACCATGGTGCATTGTCTTATCATAGATAGAAAACAAAGGAGGCAACAATCAGAGACTGAACACACTGCAACTGAGTCAGCACAACCATTCCCACCTGTACGTTGCTCATCTCAGGAATCCTTTCACACTGATAGAGAGCTGGCTAATATGCCAAAGATGCCTTCTTTTCTTTATCTTCCTTTGAGCATTCATTCATGGAGCATATGTTGTTTATTCTCTGTCTTACTTGTATGCTTACTAATCATTCACCACCACCACCACCCCACACACACATTGAAAATTAAACTCCAAGATGGCAATGTTTTTGAAAAACTTTATGCCACCTTTTATCTTCGGACTGTAAAGCTAGGAGGGGTCCAGTATGGTTGGGTCCAGTGAGCAATCCACATCTACTGCTGTGATCATTACCTCAGCCACCTTCCTGTTGCTGGGACAAAATACCCAACACCCACGAGTGAAGAGCGGCAGAATTTACCCTGGCTCCAGTTCCAGTACAGGATCTTCTGGCTGCGCTGCAAGGAGCTTTGTGGAGAGGGTGGGGTGAGCAAAACTGCTCATCTGCCAGTGACCAGGAAGGGGAGAGAGAAGGAAGAGCCCAATAGTGAGATAAACCATAACCCATGTTTCCCACCTCATAGCCCTTGGCCCCAACTCCTCACAGCACATTTAACTCTGAGCTCCATTGATGAGCCCAGAATCCCCATGATCCAGCCCTATCTCCTCACCTAGGAGGACACTGGGGATGCTCTTTAATCCACCTCAATCATGTTACTTGCATTCAGTGTAACATTTCTGTTGTTGAAACACCAGTGAAGTCTCTGTCCATCTTTTTAATCTTTGAGGAATCATACAAAGTAAGACCTGGCAAAGGAAGGATACATGACACACAGCACTTGGAGACAGCACTTATCAGTGTGCGGTTCAGAGTCCTCACAGTAGGTCTTGCCATGCTGGGGAGGCTGGTTAACAAATGCTGAGAATAAAAATAAAACCTGTGTGATAGACACAGAAGCAGTCCTTGAGGACTGGCGCACCTGAACTCTAGCCATTGCCCAATTACTATAGTATATTTTAGTGTAGAGAAAATACAAATTAACCCGTCTAGGCTCCTGTTTTCTTCTGCACATATGTGATTTGGATTAGCTACTTTTAAAAGTGTCTTAAACTGTACTTATGTAATCGTCAGCTTAGAAACTAAAGTTATTTCTCCTTTTGTCTTGGAGGAAAAAAATACCTTCCTTTGTCTCTCATTGCATATCACCTCTGTTTGATGTTATGATGACTGCTATTAAAGAATGTTCAGGTTTTACAAATCTCAAAGGCCAATGAGGTTCTATGCTGATACTGTAGGGTCCTAGCAATTTGTATTTATTTTTTAAAAACTCACTACCATGTGCTTCTTTATAATTCAATATAAAATGGTTTTTCTCATCTAAAACAAAAGCTTATTTTTAAATTAACTTAATGCAAACTTTGGTTTCCAGGCTCACATTTAATAGGCTGATACTTTTTCTTTCTATATAAGTTTCTGAAATAATGGTCTGAGTACATGCATTTAAAGGTTTAGACAGGCCAGCCAAATAGATCAGTGGATTAAAACTCCTGCAAGCAGGTGCAGGGGCTGGGGATTCGATCCTTGGGCCTGCTGTGCCAGCCCACCCCCAGGGCATTCTGAGATTACAATTGAAACTGGGCGTGGTGGCACATGCCTGTAATCCCAGCTCTTGGGAGGCTGTAAACAGGAGGATCACTACAAGTTTAAACTAGTAGTGAGACCCTGAACACCCTGTAGACCCTTCCCTAAAATACAAAATAAATAAATAAATAAAATAAAATAAAGGCTTAGAGGGGAAAAATGAAACAAAACAAAACAAAACAAAAAAAGCCAGTAAACTAAGCACACAAGATCCAGCCTTATTTTTTCTTTCTGGAGCTGAAGATCTGGCGGTTTTTGGGACTTAAAATATTTAATTTAAAAACACTGCAGCAACATATAGCCTATGTCTTTAATCTAACTTGATGACCAGTGTTTCCATTCTTCCTTTTGTTAATCTACGTTTTCCTTTCTCAGCGACTTATGCAGAAGGGGGAGGCTCCCATAGCTGATGCAGCGAAGCTCTACTGGATGTTTGTAAGAACACACCAATCAGGACTACTTGGTGTGATGATCACTGTGCTGCTTTACATCATCCTGTTCATCATTTCTTCCTTGATTTTGTATATATATTGTCTCAGGTATGGTGCTGCCATTATTTTGTTTTTCATTCTGTCCAGTTTTGTCATCCACCTAAATTGTGAGACTGTGGTTAAAGAACAGAGGTGAGAGCCATCTTTACATCACTAAGGTAAAAATTTCCATGGTTGGTTGTAACACACTCTAGGAAGACACCAGGGGAGAAATATTTCCCCATAGTGAACAGAGCCAATTTGGTTTTGAATCTTTACACCCGTCCAGGCAAGGGACAAACAAGAATCAAGGAGTCAGTCATACTTGGACATGCAAGGACATCCTGGGAAATTTTCTGGGAAGGATGCCTGCAATTGTCTTTTTCTCCTCCTTTCAACTTGCCTTCTTCCCACAATTCCCACCTGTTGCCAAAAATCTGCAGTGTGAGAACCATCCTTCACCTTTAATCTTGAGTATTTCAGGGCTTGTTTTGCCAGGTTCAATTTAGTGAGCAGGGTGCCTGCACTTGTACACCGTGTGTGTGTGTGTGTGTGTGTGTGTGTGTGTGTGTGTGTGTGTGTGTGTAGAAAGACAAGGAAAGCAACAAAGCCAAATCAGTGAAAAGTGCTCCAGAATAGTTAACCTCTGATTGTTTATTTCCCTGTGCAGAAGATTTCAGCTCAATAAGTAGGCCCCACTCACCTCCTTTCACTTTGTTTGCCTGCAAGTTGGGTGTCCTATCCATGAATCATTGCCAGACTATTCTTAGGAACATTTCCCCTATGTTTTCTTTTTGGGGTTCCATAGTTGTAGGTCTTATGTTTCAGTCTTTGATGCATTTTGTGCCAGAGTTTGTTTAGAGTATAAGGTAAGGGTACAGTCCCACTCTTGCATGTGGAAATCCAATTTCTTGACACTGCTTGCTGAAAGCCCTTTCCAGATCTGTATTCTTTGTTAAAGACAAACTGACTATCCATGTGTAGAGGCATTTCTGAATCTTTCATATAGCTCTAGGTTGGTACTATACTGCTGAATTGAATGAAATTTGGTAATATAACATAGTCAGCCTGCTTCTAGGTATTTAATCAAAAGAATTGTATCAGGATTTTGAAAGGAACAGTTAATGCTTAATTTTCTTTCTCTTTTTTTGATTAATTTTCCATGCTTATATCTGTTAATCTGAACAACAGATTCGAAGATTGCAACATAACAATCATTGTTGAATTCCCATCATCTTGTTTAGTGAAATTTTGTATCATTTGTAATTTTTTAAATTGTTTTTTATTTTCTTTTAAAAAAACAAAATCAGCTTCTTGAGGCAGTATTAGTTAGCCTTTCATGTACATTGCAGCAGTACTTACTATAGCCCAAGTGGGGAGCGACACAAACTCATTAAAAGCTGATTGGATAATGAGATAAATGCATATGGTAGAATATTATTCAGCCATAAAAAGAAAAAGTCTTGCAGTCAATCTGCAACATTGCGAATATAGAGGATATTGGACTAAGTGAAGAGTTACAGAAACCCAAGTGTTACATGATTCCACTTAGAAGAGGTCCCTGATTATTCAAACTAAAATATAAAACAATAAAATGCTGATATACAATGCTGAGGAAAGGGGAGAAAATGAATTTCCATCCAACAATTGCCATCAAACTGTGTAATGCTTCAGCTATACAAGATGACTGAGTTATTGATAGCTGTTATACACAGTCATGCTTACTGTTAACACTATTATATTGAGAGGCTAGATCTCATGTTTAGTGCACTTATTCCATTTTTTAAAACATTCTAGAAAGTGATGGACTCAGCATCCCCTGGGAGCACAGAGAAAAATAATGTCAACATAGGTCTGGAAGCATTTGGGGGCAGTATCCAAAGACTTCAGTGGAAATACTACACTGGAGTAATCTTTGAAGTTTTAATGTAATTTAGCTAAAAGAAAAACAGAGGCAAGAATGTTTGCAGGCAAAAGGAAAAGATGTACAAACAGTCTTGGGAAAGAGGGATGTATTTGACAAATCTGAAGTGTTTTGATATGGTTGGAGTCCAGGATACAGACAAACGGCAGTTGGTTGAGATGAGACTAGAAATCTCATCATGGTTTGATGATGAAAGATTTTATTATTATGCTAGAAAGCTTGGATTTGAATTTTAAAATCACTGATTGACTTTAAGCAACTTTAATTTTAGGAAAGTCATTCTGACACTTAGAAAGGAAGGTAGGTTTAAAAAGATGAGGGTGGAAACAGAAAAATCTAGTTAGATTCTTTGATAGTTTAGGCAAGACCAGTCATCAGTCCTAACTAAAGAGAACAATACAGGAAACAGAGGATTAGGGTATACTTAAGAATTAGTTTAACAGCAGAGGGAGTTTGTGGAGTTGTTAAAAGTTCAAGGTGAAGGAGAAGATTAAATTAGTATAACCTCAGGATTTGGAGTTGCAGAGGGTAGCTGTCTCTCCCAGACAGTAATCAGATAGAAAGTGAATGCTTACAGGAGATAGGTGATGAGTTAAATTTTCATTCAGATTGACCTTGAGATATCTTTGATGTTGCCAAGGGAGAATATGTCATAAGACGTTGGATGGATGAGTTTAGAGCTCAGAGAAATCAATGTAGACTATGGATTTATGTGGCTGAAGCCTTGAGTTTCATTGTTTTGCAGGATAGAGGCTAACTGGCAGGGGGTTAACCGAGCACAGCATGAGAATGAAGGGTCACTGTTTATTGGCTTTCTCTTTGTCACAGAGCTATGATATAAATGGAAAGTGTTTAGGAAAAGTTATCTTAGAAAGAAATATTTTAACTATGAATGTGACAGCGATTTCTATGTAGAAAAGAGAATTCTACCTGGAAGGGAATTGTGGAAAATACCTAAGCAAAGCAGGATAATTCACTGGATGAAGTCTCTGAAGGCACAAAGTAGAACACAGGTAGAGAAGATTGTACTTGGCACTTTGAAAAAAAAAAAAAAAAAAAAAAGACCTTGTCTGTTGCTGTGATAGGGAAAGAGGTGGGATGAATGCCGATGCTTGGAGGTCTGAGGCAGGGTGCAGAGTGAACATATGATAGTCATTATGATTACAGGAGGGGAGCTCACTTCTCCAGTAGGCTGAACATTCTCGGATGCTCCCCTTGGGTCACTACTATCGCTGTAGTAAAATTGCCTCATTCTCCAGGGGACGTGTGTTGTGTAGGCCCAGGCTTGGTTTATATTTTGACGTGTCATAAATGCTCTGTGTCATCTTCCCAGAGCACTTGCTTTCCCAAGGAAGGGAAAAAGTCTTCCCTGATCATTCAGTTTTCATTTGATCACTCACTCGCAGTGATCCTGGCCCTGGGCAAGGTTGTTCACTTGCGAGATCTTAGGCATTTTCTTGGGTAGCGTAGTAAAGATAATACATATGTGTAGGTTCAGTGGGGCCCTGCATGAATAATCACTTTATTATTAGAAATGACTAGTCACACTTAAATTAATAAAATAGTATATTGTTTGGATTAGGCTTCTGTAAGTGAAGAATTACCAGATAATGTATCATTTATTGCCACAGAAAGACATATCTTCTCACTCAAAACAAGTGTTTGCAACCATAGCATTCATTTTTTTGATATATAAGTTACTTGGAAAGTATGAAAAATCAAGGATAGAATTCAGGCAGCAAATAATTAGGATTTGTTCTTTGTTACCTAAAGCAAAGAGTATTTCTTTAAAAATAGAACAATAACATTATGCAGTGAAGAAATCTTGATGGAGGAACAGGAAACTAAGGTGGTGGATAATGAGAAAAGTAAAGACATGTGTTATCTGGACATTATAAAGAATTAACCTGAAAAATTGAGGAGAAATAGCTGCATTTTATGCACTTGTCCACATGCTTACTCCGGCCTATTTGAGCAGAGAATGCTTTATTATCTCAAGTGAAGTTTTGCTTGAATTTTAGAAGCAAATACTCTATAGAATTTTTTTGTTATAATGGCAGAGTCATAGTAATCTCCAACAGGAAACATACCTATTTCCTATGAGTAAAGAGACTCATCCTAGTGTCAGCTAGAAAAATCTCTCTTTAATGCCACTTGTGCTGTATCTTTGCCTGAGCGGGCAGAACGTGGAGAAGATGGTTCTCCTATGAGGGAGGCACTGCCCATAGCAGACGCCCCTGGCCAGTGCGGCAGGGTTCTGACTTAACACAGCATAGTGGAGAGACACAGAAACTGTAGGAATTGACAGTGGTGAAAAGTGCCAGCACCGATTTCTGCGTGTGGACTGATTTGGATTAGCATCCTCAATCGAAATGTTAAAGCAACAACCCTAAGTCTTTCGTTGACACAGTGGTGGTGGTGGAGCTGGCCTTATGGAAACACAGCAATCAAGTCTATCTTGTGGTTTAACAGAGATTTTTGTGCACCAGAAGCTCTATAGCATGGGAACTCGCTGTGAAAATGCCAGCTTGTGCCCTACTGAGGCTGCCTGATGGGCCCTCATTCCTCTGAGATCCAGCTCCTCGTCTCTGTGCAAGGAGGGCTCTTAATCTGGGTGCAGTTATGTGGCCTTGATTTTATATGTTGCTTTAAAAAATCATATTTTAATAAGTTTTCTTCATTTGAGAAAGAATATATAATACTTAGGCTAAAATTGAAACTGCAGAAAAGAATCAAAAAGTAAGTTTAAGAACATCAACAATCAAACCACTTTTTAAAAAAGCATTATTTATTTTCTGATAAATATGTTTTAATCTTTTCCCCAAGTCAAAGTATTTTTTAAGGGTGAAATTATATATTGAGTACACCTTCATCTGTTGACTTTAACATTAATATTATATGATAAGCATTTTATTTCATTACTAATTTGATGAACATTAAATGTCTATAAACAAATTTAAACTCTATTAATATAAAATATTTAAGTATTGCTAGACAAGATTTTTTTTCAGATTTTTGTGTTTCTCATAAATAATTCTGATAAATATCTGAAGGCACCAGGTCTTTCCATGTTTAAGTTATCCCATTGAAAGCATCATAAAGCATCTCTATGGGCTCAGAAATTAGGACATTTCCAAGATATTGATAGCTATTGAAAAATTGTCCTTAGGGGTCTTTGGTGGATTTGTAGTACTATAACAGCAGATGAAGACCCTTATAAATCCATATTCACATCATTTGTTAATCTTTTAAAATCTAATACAGAAATAGAATCTGAGCCTTTTTCTAAGTGTAGCTTCCTTTTTTTACTATACATTCTTAATGCGCTTGTTACTGACTCAGTTGTTTTTGTAAATTGTCTTTCTTTCTTTTTTTTAAATTTTTTTTCATATTTTTTTCAAAGTTTTATTGATAAACAGATAGCAATGAGACAGTTTCAAATCCAATCAGAAGTACAGTTTCAACAAATAATACACTGCATATATTCTTCTTAGTGGTTAATTGCTGTACAAGAAGTG
>NW_004524599.1:9167972-9185562 GCF_000260255.1 Octodon degus
CGTAGTGATCCGCCTATTTACAGCCCCCCAAGAGCTGGGATTACAGGTCCGGGCCACCTCGCCCAGTCTTGGAAAGGCGAGCTAGAGAGGCAGAGTAGGGGAGAGAGTGGAGAGACGGAGACGGGAGCAGGAATGAAGGCGCGCAGTACAGGAAAAAACAACTACACGTGAGGCAGGCAAACGTTCCACACTGCTAGGATGCGTAAGGAGAAGGAGTAGGACCCGCAGGTGGAGGCGGGGCAGGAGCGAAGGGAAGGAAGGCGGCGGGCAGGGAGACGAGTCGTGCACACGGCCCTGCTGCACACTGCACGTCAGCGTTGCGCACAGACACTGATAAAAGTGATGGCGTTTGGAATTCACACCTCGCAAAGTGTTTATCTCTATTTATTTATTTTTTTATGTATTTGGTACAAGGCCTATAGGGTCTACAGGGTCTCACTACAGGGATCGGACTTGTAGAGATCCTCCTGTTTTCAACCTCCCAAGCGCTGGGATTATAGGCCCGCGCCATCACGCTCAGCCTGTTAACTCTATTTAAATAATTCTAAAATGTAAAAATTCTTCCTCATTTCGAACTTTTACAACTATTTGTTGTGTTTTTATAAAGATTTATTTTTAATTAAACTCTGTATTATAAGCCATGGAGAAATCTTTTGCCGTGGACAGGGTCAAGCTCTAAAAGAGATCTCTTTTTATCTTTAACTTAATTTAATTTTTATCTTTAATTTTACTGCTCTATTGTTTATATTTATATTAGTTTTAGATGTCAGTTGTTTGCCATTTTAACTTATTGAGTTTTATTTTAAGTAATTAAGTCGTCACATTGTGTTCCCAGTGTGATCGACGGAGTGAGCCTCTTTCTTCTAGAATTCTTTTTCAAAATGTACTGCTTACCAAGCATTTATTAATGACCATTTAAGTATAGTATTGGCATCAGAAAGCAGCTGTGAGGGGTATTTGGCCTCACAGCATATCTGGTATCATAAAGGCAGTTTAAGTATAAACCCTTTATCTGAATTCTACCAAGGCGATGTAGGCCGCTTACACATTTTGTATAATGCACCAAGAATGAGAGGTTACAATTTAAGTGTCAGATTTCTTTAAGTGTTTACATTCCTGAAAGCTGTATACAAATTTAAAGGCTGGTACTCATGATAGTTAGTTCTGAGGGTGCTCAGGTCTTCTTAATCATTGATTTAATAGTTCCAAATAGCCTCTCAAGTTTTAGCTGCTGTTACTTTTTGCAAGAAAATTAATTCAGATTAAAATAATTTAAAGACAGGTTTTGATGAAAGTATTATGAGTATACTCATTGTCTAAACATCATGTATTAAATGATCCAAGATTTTGCACTTTCTGAATCAGCCTTTTTATACCATTTTTTTTTTTTTTTTGGTGGAACCAGGGATTGAACTCACGTCCTTGCACTTGCCAGGGAAGCACTTATTCCATTTATCCATCTCCCTGGCCCTACCACTTTCTTTAGTCAAGAGAAAATATTATTTACCATGTTGAGGAAAAGATTTTAAATTTTTTGTAATATAGAACTAAATCATGTTTATCCCTTGAAATTGTCATCTGGATTATAATCTCTCCATGCTGGAAGGGTAGAATGGGCTATGCATATTAAGTTATACTTGCCTAGGAATAGAGGTATTTTAAGGTTTTAGATATTATACTGTGTCAGCTCTGGAAAACAGAAAGATCGTAATCAAAATAGTTTGTTGCTGTGGGGCCATATGAATAGGGTATTGCCCCTTAGACCCTATGCTTCCTGTTGCAGGCTAGTGAGCTTTATTGTATGCTTTAAGCTTTTCTTCATCATCTAAAGTGTTGTATTTGTACCTCAACTCCATCTATCTATAGCTGTAAGAATCTGGAGGAAATAAATCAAATATTCTTTAATATGTTTTTATTTCTTATAAAGACAAAATAAAAACTGTGGTCGGTTGAGATTGCAATAGTTAATTATTCACTTTATGAATTGATTTTTTGTATACATTAACATGCTTCTTTGTGTGTGTGTGTGTGTGTGTGTGTGTGTGTGTGTGTGTGTGTGTGTTTTAGGGAAGGGTCTACAGGGTGTTCAAGCTGTCACTACTAGATCAGACTTATAGTGAGCCGCCCATTTACAGCCTCCCAAGAGCTAGGATTACAGGCAGGAGCCACCATGCCCAGTCTCAATTGCCGTCTCAGAAGGCCCTGGGGGTGGAGCCAGCATGGCAGGCCTGGGAATGGAACCTCTGGCCCCTGCACCTGCTTCTAGGTGCTTTATAACATGCTTTTAATATTTCTCTGATTAAAGAATCTAAAATGATGCCCTGAAGCTTGGCCTTTCCTGCAGTGCTCAGGAAATAGGGTGTGTGAGCTTTGCAAAGCAGATGTCAAGGTGTGTGGACCGTGATGAAGGGACAAGGCTCGGGTTGTCTGGCTGGTGCATTCCAAATCCTTGCCTTGAGGTTGTTGGGAAGTTTTCTCTCCTGCTTTCAAACAAGGACTTGCATCTAACAGTGTACTCTTTGTGAACAGTGCCTCTCTCTACTTCTGTGCGCATTTCCTATTATCTCTACATCTCCCTGAAGATTTTTCACCAGCCTTATCAATTAAACAATTGAATGAACAAATAATAAAGCTGAGCAACTGCCACAAACTTAGGAAGAACACCTGGTGTTTCAATGGCACAGAAGTTGCCAAGCTGGAATGAAAAATAAATTTTGTCACATGAGAACATGACATTGTCCCACAGGAGACTCAGGACAAATTTTTTGTTGTTGTTGTTTCATTCTCTTATTTCCCTTCTATACGAAAAAAGGGCCTGGAATACAGTGGAACATAACAAATATCTGCTGAACTAACAGGAATAAATGAAACAGCACATTTTCTTTCATGGTGAAGGTGCATCTTCGAAATAAATACGATTGACAGCCTTCATTTTCAAATGACACTTTTTCTCTCCAAGAGTTTTTTATTTTGAAATCCCGAGGCAGAACCGAATGGAGTTCAAGACGATATGCACACAGCTTTCATGCAGCATATTAATTTGACTTAGCAGAGCAGAATGTTAGTTTGACTTTTTAGGCAACCACCATCAGTAAAAAAAAAAAAAAAAACTACAGTAAAGTGTGGACAGGCAAGTTAAAATGCCAGAGCATTGTTCCTAGCAGGGGAAATGCGAAGCATTTAGATAAAACACGTTTCAAAATCCAAGTCACCCAGGAAAATGGTAACTGTATCACAGATACGGAAGATTCTCTGCCTTTTTGACAACTCTGCATTAACCTAATAATTCCAAATCTTAATTCTCCTGGCCCCAGCCCCCATTATCTGCCTCCTACCCAAGGCGTCATTTCTCTCTAATGATCTGTGAAGAGGGTAAGACAAAGCCTTGGGAGGTGCTCAAATGCAGATGGGTTCCTAGTGATCTTGACCACACTTTCTAAGGAGTCATTAAGACCAAGATAAAGCAAGGCCTATATAACAAGAAATGTAACTTTTGTATCTGCCAAGATCAGTCAAATCCTCTCAGGATTTACCCTGAAACCCTGTACTGCGGTTTAGATCCTTTGTCAATGTCAGCCATGTGCATGAGTCACGGCCATTGCTTGACCAATTCGCTCCCTGTGAAAGCCTGAGAGAATGTTTTCTCTCCATGTGACCCTCCTTAGGCACACTCTACATCATCGATCACTTTCCTCTGTGGTGCCATAATCTCCTTGATCAGAAAATTTGGGCCACAACTGAGTTACATGATATTACAGTACAGGTTCTCCTATGTCCTGAGTCCTCACTGACCTTGAAAGACTAAGACCAAAATGTTGGCTGTCCTTGCAACTCTTCTTTTTCTCTAACTTTTGGTCTGCAAACTTAGGTTGTTAACTCTCCAGAAGAGAAACTTATTATTATTACCCCACAACATAGGCGGTTGAGCTTAACCTCACTATCTGTCTGAATATCAAACATCTTAGACATCACATGGAACAGGTATTTTCCATCAAATGTTGATATTCTGCCCCTGGAAAACCATGGAAGGTGTCTCTGTCACTAGTGTGGCTTCAAGGCCTAAGCGGCAGCTTTCTTTCCCACTGACACCGATTATGATCCCAAGGCCCTTCCTAGGTCCATGCTTTCCTGGGGCCATGCCTTCTCAGATGAGTTCGCTTTAAGACAGGGTTGCCTCTGTTCTGGTTCCTTTCCTCTTTAAGATTTGGGTTTCTCTAAGACAGATCCTAAAATGGGCCCAGCAACCTGATCAATTTGAGCCCTCAAGGGAATATCATTCAGGATGAGCTGGGACAGCCAGTCGTTTAAGATGGCCATTAGAATAATAACACTCTAACTTAGCCAACATAGAAAGCTACTCTGTGACAGTGATCTCAGAATCTCCAAGAATTGATTTGCAACTTTTCTGTCATAATAGCCTATGAATTTTCATATAGAGATTACTCAGAGAGCTTTCACATTTCATGACATTGTTCCTGCCAAGGAGTTCTTCCATATGACGCTGAAAGCAGCTGTAACAAAATTTAAAGTATACAAAAGAATTTAAGCATTCTTGGTACTTTGGACCACCCCTTGTATTCCAAAAGGTTCTCAAAGTTGGCATTTGGAAAATAAATTTCTAATCCCCTCCTGCCCGCTTTCAAACTCTTTTTACCCAGGATTTCCTTTCCTCGAATATGCCAGATGAGTGTGTGTGTGTGTGTGTGTGTGTGTGTGTGTGTGTGTGTGTGAGAGAGAGAGAGAGAGAGAGAGAGAGAGAGGGAGAGAGGGAGAGACAGACAGAGACAGAGAAGGGAGAACAGAGAAGAGAGGGTAGAATAGAGAAGGGATAGGACAGAAAAGATAAAGAATTTGAGCAGTTTCCTCAAATTCTCCTTTCCCTAAAGCCCTTCATATCCACCACCTCTGGACTCTCGCAGTTCCATGTGTGCTCTGCTTGTTTGTTGAGTTCTAATTGTGAAGCAGCCTCCTTGGCCCAGCATGCCCAGCCGCCTCCCAGCTTACTCTCTCATTAGCCATCCGAAATGCTGCCTTACATTACTTCTTGCTTATTTCAGTCTGCTCCTCTCACTGTAACCAGAATAACTTTTAAGCTAAAAGATTATGCATGCATCACATCTTGTCTTGAGCTCATGTACTATTGCCTTTTTTCCTACGTGTAGTCTTAACTCAGAGCCTGTCCCATCCACATGGCATGAGTTGATGTAATGTTCTGTGCACCTCCTGTCACTGTGTCATCCTTACCATCAGCCCCCAACCCCTTCCTGAGGTGCATACCTTACGTAACTCTTCTGCTTGAGCATCCATCTACCATATTCCCAGGATGTGGCACGTAATCAGTGTGAATGAATATTTGCTATCTGGATGAGCAAATCAATGAAGACCAAGCAGAGAATGATTTTTCCCCTTAAAACTTGAGACCATGCAACTTGACCTCACTATTACCCAGCTATGGTAGGAGCGTCTCTGAACACGAACAGAGATAGGAGTTTTGATTATTTTCTACTATGTGCATGCTTTTATTTTCTGAATTTCTTTTTGCTTTTTTCAAAAATTTTCTTTCTCTTTGTCTTAGTTACTTTTCTCTTATTGCTGGGACAAAATACGCAACACTCAAAAAATCAAGGAAGGGAAGGTTTATTTAGCTTACAGTCAGTGGAGGTTTCAATCCATACTCAGCTGGCTCCAAGGCAGAGTGGCACACGGCAGAGGGCAGCAGTTCATGGTGACAGAAAACAGCAATAACAAAAGGGAGGTATAGTGGCAAGAATCGTGCCAGAGGCAGGGGACAAGCATCTCTCCCTTACTTAAATTGCATCCAGGCTATCTGCCCTAGGCTTGGTGTAACACTCACACGCATAATCCCAGCAGCACTCACAGCCATAATCCCAGGATTGGATTATGAATTAATCACAAACTCTAGAAACTGGCCCAGTGACTACATAAGGCTTTAGGGGAGGGGGGTATCTGGAGACAAACCATAACATTTCCATTCCTAGAGCCCCAAAGATTCACGTACATCCCTTTGTGCAAAAGGCATTTTAGTCTAAGAGTTTCCAAAGTCCTTACAGTTTCAGCGTTGCCGAAAAGTGTTGGGTATTTTGTCCCAGGAAAAAGAGAAAAGTAACTGACACACTCTTTCTTCATTCTCTGTTTTTTGCTCGCCATGTTTCTGTTCACATCAAGGAAGTATCATTCCAAACAAAAGCCATGTGAATTTCAATTACTACTAAAAGGAATGGTGGATATTTCAGGTTTTCTAGAAAAGCTCCAAAGCTATCTTCATACATATCAGTCCTTGTATGTCATACACCTCTTTGAAAGTGTTGGACAGCTCTGCTAAAGAACATGTGGTTTACAACACTGTGAAAATAAAAGTGAATTTCAGCAAACAGACGATGAGGATGTGACAAGAAGTTTGACTGTGTGCCACATGCTCTGAGCTCTCCATTCTAATGGAATTAAACCAGCAAATGAGAGATTTTTCGTTTATGTCAGAAACACACACACCATTAATGTGTAAAGTCACACCGACAAACTCACTTGTCATTATTGGAGTTGGAAATGAACCGCTATATTTCATTTTTCTTTTTCATATACATATTTGCATTTGGAGGTAGTTAAAGTTATAGATACCATCCTTAGTATGACCCTTAAAAATAGCGCAGTAGCCAAATGTTCACACTTGTCCTTTTTTAGCTTTAAAAGAAATGTCACATACTAGGTTTCTGTAAATGACCCACATTCAGATGTGAACCAAACATAATAGCTTCTGCCACTCACCAAGCAATGAATTGCTGCAAATGTAGGACACAGGGCAGAGGACGTGGTAAATTACTTTGTTTCACTGGCAATCCTCAGCACCTGTGGCATAATGTGCGACCTGTTTTATACACAGTAATGCCTAAGGCATTGTGGACAGGTGGAATGTAGTTTCTTTTTTAATTACATTTTGATGAAATAATTTAAAAATACAAAATATTCAGACCTGTAAAATACTTATATTGTTGCATAAAATCCAAGTTTACACATAGAATCCTACCAAAATGTATATTTCAATGGAATATCATAGAATGTTAGATTTTGATTTAAAAGACAAACCTACAAAAATTTCAGTAATACAACGAATTTGCACATCCTTTTCCTGGAGTCAGAAATTGTTAAAAACTTTTCATTTCCTTTTTCTTTCTTTTCTTTTGTCTAATATGATTAAATTCCTTCAAGTTTATGTAATTATTTTATTTTATTTATATTTGGTACAGGGTCTCACTATACAGCTCAGACTTGGAGTGATCCTCCTGTTTTCAGCCTCCTCAGCACTGGGATTATGGGCATGCACCACCATGCCTAGTCTCTGTCTGGCTCAGCATGCCTGGGGGAGCGAGGCTGGCACGGCAAGTGGTGCTGGCGATTGAGCCCTGGTCCCTGTGCTTGCCTAAGCAGGCACTTAGTCCTCTGAGCTATCTCACTGGCCCTTATAATTCAATTTTTTAACATACATGTAATAGCAGAAAAAGTGTGAACATGTATCTTAGTATGTCAGACCCACTTGAAAACACTGAACTTTCCTGGATAAATACAATCATGAAAAATTTAAATTTATATTTGTATTGAGTGATTCTAATGTTGAATATATACAGAAAATTGTTGTTTGCTCTCTGTCTTCAACAACACCAATACAGAATTTGTTATGGCATTAGAACTGTTTATACGTTGCTTACTGTTTTAAAAGTTCAGTTAACATTTTGTTGAATTCTTTAATATTCTGAAGAGAACCACAAATTGGACAGATTCAAGGATATAAAACATGATAAAATATCCCAATATCCAAAAGGAAAAAGTAATTTGCTTTTGGATCTGCATTATGCTGCATGGCTAATCATATCATCAAAAGTTCTATAATCATTATTGTCCAATGTATTTATTTATTTTTCTTTTATACATAAGGGCATAGGATGTTTCCTCCTCACTGTGTAAACTGTCTTTATAGAGCTGTAATATTGGCTACAGACTAGTAAAGGTTGGTAAATTGGCTTGTTAAGAACACATCATGGAGTTTTTCCCTTGAAAATGCCACCCAAAATGGCAAGAGAAAAAAGATTGAAACAAAACTAAAACATAATTAATCTTTGTACAACTTCCTGTATTCCAATGGGCCATTTTGTTCTTTGTCAAAACATTTGTTTACCATCCTGTAGATGTTTGAATGTTTACATAATTATTCTTTCACACAAAATGAAAGAGAAATAAAAAGAAGAGAGACATTTTGTGGGCAAAAGAAGCAGAAGCCGGTGGAAAGAGGACTGTAATTTCTAATTAATTCAAACTTAATTGCACTGTTGATAATCCTGCACTTAAAATCTTCATATAGAAAATGTTCATGGTGGCACATTGACAGCAATTTAACTACATTACATCTTGCTACCATTAAAAGAAAAAGATGAATGTTCCATTAAACAAGCTTAAGAGAATGACAAAGACTAGTTCTTGTTTAACAAGCTAACTAGTAAATCACCCAAATGGTAGAGCCAGAATCTCAATGCACAGTAGAAGCAGAAGTTGTCCTTGAGGCTCCAGCTCAGTGTAGAGTGCTCGCCAGTCATGCTCAGGGTCCTCAGTTCAGTCTCCTCAGGAAAAAAAAAAAGAAGAGAAGATGGAAAGATGGCACTGGCCATACAATAGATGGCAAGACCAAAAACGTTTTCACTGTGTGGCATGCAGACTGGCTTTATGACACCTCGACGACATGGGGTGGTGAGTTTCAAACGGTCTATGTTAGTGGCTTAGAATCAAAGAATCAAACTGTAGCTCAAGGAAGTTATTAACTTGTACTGTTTTGACTCAACTCAGAATGAAATAAACTTGAGGTAGCTTTGAGTTCAGATGTTTTCTCTGTTACCTAGGAGCAGTAAGACAATTTTTTATTGTATGCATTAATACACAAGTACAGGATTAAGGTAGGGTTAGACTAACACAATGAATGGGACTAAATAGCAGTGAACTCAGGATGGTATAGACGTTTCATCTTCTACGAGTATAGGAGCACTTAATAGAAAAGCTTTGCAGGTATTGACCTAATTAGCACCTATTGCGCTCATCTTAGTGTGACATAGCCATATCGATGAGATAACAGAGTTCCTACTATGGGGCCCTGAAACTGAGTCACACAGGAAGCATGAATCCAAGTTCAAATTTTCTTTAGACAAATTCCTCACATTTGAACTAGTTTAAGAATTGAGAGCCCTAATAATTGGTCAATTATTAGTCTTATTTAGACATCTAAAACTGAATCAGGGGCTGGCGAGATAGGTCAGTAGACTAAGCCCTGCATGCCACCCAGGGCCCGCCCGCCCCTGGGGAGGGCTGAGCCAGCAACTGAGTCTGGTCATGGTGGCGCATGCCTGTAATCCCAACAATGGGGAGGCTGAAAACAGGAGGATCACTTGAAGTCTGAGCCGTGTAGTGAGACCCTGTACCGCATACATAAAATGAAAAAACATAATTAAATAAAGCTGAATCAGTAGATTTATAGGAAATAACTGCAAAACACCTATATGGCTGTTGTCAGGTTAGGGTTTTGCCAAACAAACTAGCATCATGGAGTACAGGGAGTAGCAATTTATTACACTGTAGTTTTATTTTTAAAAAGTTCCTTGATGCATTATCATCAAGTCAATTTATCAGCTTTTACTAGGAAAGGGAAAAATGAGCTAAACACATAGAAGTTGATAAAAATATAAATCTAACGAAAGACTGATTATTATTAATTTCCCATTCATGTTATAAAGAAATTATCTGACTATTAAAATGAGCTCAATAAACAGACATTGATGGAAATGTATATGAAAACTTTGAGGAGAAAAACAGTATTTGGGGAAAGTAAAAGGAATAACGGCCAGTTGTATTCTAGGTTGGACTGCGACTCTTGGCTGCTGGATGCTTTTCAGCGCATCCATAGCGAAGAAGCCAAGTTCTTCCTACCGTACGATTTGGAGATTTCAAACCAGGAACTAAGTTACATAGTGAAAAGATCAGAGCAGTGGAGAGGAATCCATGGGGAAAGAAGGAAGGTGGGTAGTCCAAAGCTGATTTCTTTCTTGTGCGTACTAAAGAAATTCACTGCGCTCCCATTTTAGCAAGAGGTTGTATGTTCTAACGCTCCCGAAGCTATTTGTTGTAGTGTGTGCCAGCGGCTTGCAAATGTTGCAATTTGGCTTTGTACTGGTTTTGATAATCAAAATGAAGAAACTAGACTGGGTAGTTCTTACAGATTAGCACAATTTTTTCTAAGAAATATTTAATAGTGTGTGCATTTACATGTGGTCAAAGTTCACAAGGGTTTTGAGGAGCATAGGAGAAGCTAGTAGTGGGACTTCTTCACAGGATGAGGATGTTGGCCTTACAGTAAGCTGTAGTGAACACTGGAAGGAAAAGCATCTTCTGCTGTGCTCCTCCTGTGAGCCCCTTTCAATCCAGTTCCTGATACTCATCCCCCATTGGTAATCTTCCTTACAGATTTCTTTTGGGGTAGCCGCATCCTCCACTGCTTCTACTCTATCAGCGCCTTTCAAGGTTCTGTACCTGACTTTTCCCTCTTACTCTGCACTTTGCTTTTTGTTAACCTCCTTTAAAATTCTCTTGCATGTGTTGAAGACTCTCAGGTGAGTGTCTGAAGGCTGGGTATCCATTCTGAGTCTCATACTGCAGGGCCCAGCGGCTCAACTTGCTGAGTCCACGTGGGTGACCCAAAGGTGCCACAGGTCCACTGTTGTCCAGATAAGGCCTACTTTACCTACATTGCTAAAGAACACACACACATCACCTTCATGAAGAAGTCACTTGTGCATTCTCTGGACACACACGTGTTCATCCACTTTGACTCAGAAAAGTCTCAAAATCAGAGTTTTTCTATATATTTCCATGTTTTCTAGAGTTGTCTTTGATCATAAAGCCCTATCGAATTTACCCTCTTAATGTTATTTGGCTCTAATCAATTTCTCCTGAGAACACCCAGGACTGCAGCATTTGACTCAGGTAAGCAGTCTCTCTTCTCAGTCTGTGAATTCCTGCTTATCTGCTTGCACAGGGGTACTCCTAGCGTGACACTGTAACCCCTCGTTCCTTTGTCACAACCCCTTCCATAACTGCATCACTTGGAGAGCAAAACCCCACATTCCTACTACAGGATAACTGCATTTTAAAATGATTTTCTACTGCATCTTTATCACTTTTCCTGTGTCCCTATCCCTCCCTCCTCTGCATACTCCACGTCACTTTTCAGGACTTAACACAAGAATCTTCTGTGTGGGGCCAAGCCAGCGGGATCCATTTCCTTGTCAAAACTTCCTGTTTCAGTTGATTTTTCCAGCAATAACACAGTCTGAGAATTACCTGTTCATGTGTCTCTTTCTTTTAGACTGAAATATCTTTGTGGAGTTAGAATGACTTCTAAATCTCAGGCCAGCAAGATAGCTCAGCAGACTAAGCATGTGCTTTGGCAAGTGCAGGGACCAGGATTCGATCCCTGGTCCAGTGTGCTGCACTGGCTGCACCCCCGGGGTGTGCTGAGCAGGTGACCAAGTCAGCGCATAGGGGCGCATGCCTGTAATCCCTGCCCTGGGAAGGCTGAAAGCAGGAGGATCACTATGAGTCTGAGCTGTGTAGTGAGACCCTGTACCAAATGCATAAATGAAAAAAAAAAAAAGGACCTGTCTCTCCTGTTTGTTCAATACATAAAAGAACATGTGCATGAATGGTTGAAAAATTGTACCTATAGTGATTTTTAACACCTACAGACAGACAAAGAGAGAGACAGAGAGAGAGAGACAGTGACAGAGACAGAGACAAAGAAACAGAGACACAGACAGAGAGACAGAGGAAAAAATAATGCTTAGTTGTTATAAAGAAAATCGAGACAGTTTATGAAGTTAATTAATTCTTTTCTGTTACATTTGTGCTTTTCTTTGTAAAATGATTCAACTGACTTCATGATAGGCAAGAACTGGACTCAGGAAGAGACCTCAAAGCCTGAGTGTCATATTTCTCTGTACCTTCAAATGGATCAAAGAAAAGACAGTTTGATTAAATATAATTGAAATGAACAATTTAATCAAAATCATTAGATATTTTATTTTTTGCCTTAAATGCATTTAACTATTGACAGAAGCACATTTATTCGTATAAGTGACTACCTGTTCCTTCACAACCAGTGCAGACTTAGTCTCAATCAGTCAAAGGAGGTCATTGAGATGTCTATCCAAATAATTGGAAAATCCAGAGAACGTCTGTATGTCTTATTTCTGGGTTATGGATGTTCGGCCTACACAAACATCCTCAAACTGAAACAGACAGACATTTTATTTATTTATTTATTTTTATGTCTCTCCATGTCCTGGAAATTTGCACCAAGAAATCTTCCGGTTATTTTTTGTATGTTCATATTCTCATGCTTTCATACTTGCTCACTTAGTTTATTTCAAAGAGGAAGCAAGGAAGCCCTATTAAATAATTGATGTGTTAATCTCAAGATATAATGCCAATTTAATTGAAAACAATCATCTATAATCTAAAACGCCAAACTGAATGGAATAGACATTTTGATACAAAAGTATTTCAACTAAGTAGTCTAGGCTTTTCATGCTTTTAAAATTTGATCTAGATGTTTGCCTTAGCACTAGCTATTAAGCACATGCTTATTTTTATGATCTGGAATAAAAATTGTCCCATAAATGGATACTTTATAATATGCTTAATTTCATTTTGTTAAATTGATGAATGCAAAAGCACAGGGCATATTTGCAGTATGATGAGAATTTAGGATTATTGTATTGTATAATTTTTATACTGTTCATATGTGTAATTTGTCATTTGTGGAAAGACAGCCAGATGATAATTTTCAAGTTTTTTTAGTCATTTTTGATAAAGAAAAGGTCACTTTCAGTAGTCAAAAAAGACATCATTCTATTAAACTAATTTGCCTACATGCAAATTTTGTCATTTTTACCTCATTAACTATTCATCATGGAGTAAAAAAATATATATATTCATGAAGGGGCAGCTCACAGCCTGATGGAGCTGGAACTAATATTTTGCAACTCTAATGATTTTTTGCATCCTTAATTAGATAGCATAAGGTTGATATGATTAGGTCAGGATGTAGTGTTTTTCATTAAAATACATTTTAGAAGCTGTATTCATAATCTGCCCTTGCAATTAAATAATGAGCCTATGAATTTAATATTATCGACCCAATTATTATCCCATGCAAACGTATACCTTTAATAAATTTGTGCCGTAGGACCTTCATTAGCAACAGAAAGAATGATATTTCTAGGTACATAGATTGAATGGCAATGGTTACACTTATATAATGGTTTTAAATATATCAGGAAGAAAAGCTTCAGTACCTAGGCATTTAATTCTAAAATGTGCCTTACTATTTGTTGAAGACTAATTTACATAGTAATTATTTTCTTAAAGAAACTACCACTTTAAAACAGGCTATTGAAACTCATAAAAATAGCAGGCTAGTAGGTGGAGACGGAGGGCTAGAGCCAGTTGGCAGTGTGGGACAACGGTGTGCAAATTTAGAGATCTGCTCAAGAGCAAAATTGGAAAGCATAAAATCTAAAAGGTTTATTTCTCAGGTATCTATATGACCCATGAACAATTATATGCAATTAGTGTAGATTATTGTTTTGTGCTCTTTTAGAACAGTTTTAATACAATGGAAGCGTGTACAGGTCCCTGAGAACTGCCTGTTGGAAATGTGAACACATGTAGACACAGGTTACTAAAATAACCTGTGTATATGATACTAAAAATAGTATCATATCAGGGCACTCTTTTTTTAAAAGTTGCCACTGATATGATACTATTTTTGTGTACTATTATAGTGAATATGATTGACATTTTCAGTTTTTTCCTCATGAAATATTATTAAGAAAGCTATATAGAATTTATTTTTAAAAGTATGGCAGATTAAAGTGCATGCAAGCAGGTGCAGGGCCTGGAGGTTCAGTCCCCAGCTGTGCTGAGCCCCATCCCCGGGATGTGCTGAGAGGGCAATTGAGACTGGGCATGGTGGTGTGTGCCTGTAATCCCAGCACTTGGGAGGCTGTAAACAGGAGAATGACTATGAGTCGAATCTAGCAGTGAGACCGTGTAGACCCTGTAGACCCTTCCCTAAAATAAAAAAAAGTGTGTAAAACTGAACCCATCTTTAGTGGTCAATCTAAGCATTGTTATCTATACAGCAAGCTGCAGACTGTGTATCATTAGTGTTTTTGTACCAGTCCTGTTCATTTCTGCTTGGGAATGTGGGCAGGATTGGGAGCAAAGCTTTGATCTGGGTTATGAAAAGCAAAGTGGTAGTCAAGCAGATAAAATGGAAGCGTGGTGATCCAGGTTTAGCAGGAGGAAAGTAAGACGTTTTTCCATGTAGAAAGAGATGAAAACTAGGAGTGTAGTAGCAGAAAATATTTAAGCATTTTAGAAACTGAGAAAAATTTGTTTTAGCCACAACAAGGGTCACGGGCATGGAGGTCAGTATGATGAGGTAGACTGAGAAGCAGACCTTGCCCAGTGGCAGCAACTATATTTTTTCTCACAGACCATAGAAAGCTGCTGAAAGTTTTAATAAAATGAAGAAACTCATTCCATTAAGAATCCTGGTTGTATTTGCATTGAGTTCTAGAAATTGTTTATTTTAAAGCTCTAATATTTTATTTAGAGGCAGTAAATAGCTTAATGTACCCTATTTTAAGCATAGTTTCATGTTCCATAATTAAAGATTGTTTGTCCTTTGGAATAGGAATGTCTAAATTATCCATGGAGTTTTTTAACTCTACAGCATTCACTTCTGGCCCACATTTCCCCTCAGCCAGTCTAGGTGGAGGCATAGGCAGAGGCCAAGAGCATTTCTCAAGCTTGATGAAGGCTTGACAGTAGGTAAGAGTGAATAGAAAACCACAATGAGCAGATCCAAAGTAGAGTGCAGGAATGAGGTGGGCGAGCACACGGAAACAGAGGCTGAGAAGCAGACTGAATCCAAAGAGTAAATGAGGGGTAGTGCCTGGCTGCCCAACAAAGGGCCTGCCTCCTGCAGGTTCAAGGGTAAAGCACCCAGTTGCCCTGATGGTACAAGGTGGAATCAACTGAGAACTAGCTCAGAACTCAGGGGCATCTGACTTAAGGTCACACGAGGAGGACATTTCGGGGCTCTAGATGTAACACTTCTGGTCTCCTGATTGTGGTGTCAGTGGAATTTTCTACCCACAGGGTTTCCTTGTGGGACATCATCTTTAAACTGACTGAAAGCCTTTTGATATCAAGTGTCAGATACTAGACTATGTTAATCCTTTTGCATAAAGAACGTGTCTTACTGAATATAACCTAGAATATGCCGAAAGGATTGCAAAGCAGGTTTGGTTCAATAATGACTATATATTGTAAATTCTGCATCCCGTGTTATCTCCTTTTTGCACTAGCACAACTTCACAAGCGGACACCATCACTGGGACAGTTATCTTTGAAAAGCCCCTGTGCACATGCAGACTGCTACCACAAGCACCATGTATATTGTAGCTCAGGTGTAATGAAGAGATTGACACTGACCCAATTAATTCGAAAAAGATCAAACAGTATAGTATTAAAATATAAATAAATATGATTTTTAGAAGTTATATACTGTCACAATGGAATTCTTCTTTTATTTTATTTTTTAAAATTTTTTTTCTCTGTTACTTTTTTAATTCATCAAAGTAGAACCAGAGGAGAATGTTCTGTTTAGTAGGGTGACTTGGCTAATACTAATACGCATTGCTCTTTTTATCTCCAAATTTCTAGGATGTTTGTTTATAAGTTACCCAATATATTGTTAAACTTTGAAAAGGTCGTATGGCTACAGAGAGATTGACTTCTTTTACAAAGTGGAAATGATAAATAACAGCCAGATACTGAGCAACTAGGAACTTCCTGAAGATACTTCACATGTTTGGATTTTATTGTTGACGAAGACCTATTGTGTTTTGCTAAGCACTTTCCGCCTTACCTCAACAATCATTTCTATTTGAAGTGAAGTATAATCCATATGTTTCTGATTCATTAACACTTAATTTGTCTGCATCCCTTTACTGGAGTGCTATATAGCAGCCTTTTCATCTTTTTTATAAGCTCATGTTCCTCAGACACAGGAAATCAAGTTTTTCTAAGGGTAAACAAACTCGAATGCAGAGACATGAGAAAGCTTTGCTTGTAATGTACCTATTAGCTTTGAACTACTTCTGGACTTGGTATGCACATTGTTTTCCGTAGAGTTTTCTAAGATTGAGAAATAGCTATAATTTACTGAGATGCAATATTCAGTTTTCTATTTTATTATTTGTTAAATTGTCCTCATACCTTACATTAATTTTCCCTCATGATAAAACAGCCAAATACTAATATATTAATGAATAAGTCATTAATGTTCATTATTTGCCATCTTAGTATTTATTTTTATTAATAATGCAGGAGCTATTTATCTTTCAATAATTATGTGGCAAACAAGGAGATTTGAAGTAAAGCACTGAGCAGTGTCCTTTGCTTTTTTCTTTGGGAGAACAGTGTTCTTTAACAAGAATGAAAGTCACTTTTCAAATCTTATTGATGTCTGCAAAACACAGTTTCTCTAATACTGCTTGCATGTATATGGACTTTAATGAAACTAAAATACATCATGTACCCTATTGTCCATTCTTTTGAGCCTATCTAATTACTACTGCAGACTATTCTTTAAGCTCCTGACAGGCACAAACCTTGTATGAATCACCATTGCATAAATGTCACCATAGTACATTCCCTGCTAAAAGAGCTCATTTGATTGAATCATTACCTATTTTAGTAGATGGTTCAAAGAGAAGATAAAAGGGCTGGCCTGATAGCTCAAGGGCCAGCCTGGTAGCTCAGTGGACTAAAGCTCCTGCTTAGACACAGTGCAGTGGCCAGCGTTCTGATCCCCGGCATGCTGTGCCGGCCCCACCCCCGGAGCAAACTGAGACTGTGATTGAAACTGGGCCTGGTGGCGTGCACCTATAAGTCCAGTACTTTGGAGGCTGAAAACAGGAGGATCACTATCAGTCTAATCAACATAGTGAGACCCTGTAGACCTGTCCTAAATGCAGAATAAATAAATAAATAAATAAATAAATAAATAAATAAATAAATAGAAAGAATAGATAAAGAGCCAGAGTGTCAATCTTACTTTCTTGAGAGTGAAGGAAGGGATCACAAATGGCTGTTCCTGTGGGTCAGGCACTATACACACAATTTGTATATTAATACATTTAGTTGTAAAAGCAAATATATTGGATTGTATTAGTTTCATTTTACAGGTGGGAAAAACATGTTCAAGAGGTTACTTTATCCATTCATTTATGCATTTATTGACTCCTTTTTATTGATAGTATTTAATAAAGAACTTTTCTTGTATAGAAATAAAAACAGTGAAATAAAATACTAGGGGGGGCTGGAGAGATGGCTCAGTGGTCTAAAGCACCTACTTAGAACAGGCTTAGCAAAAGCATCAGGGACCGCGGTTCGATCCCCCAGC
>NW_004524599.1:9185662-9193748 GCF_000260255.1 Octodon degus
GCCCCCTGGTGGGCTGAGCTGGCCACACACACACACCACACACTCTCTCTCTCTCTCTCTCTCTCTCTCTCTCTCTCTCTCTCTCTAATAAGTAAATAAATAAATAAAAAAAATTAAAAAAAAAATAAAATAAAATACTAGGGCCTTTTCCTTCATATTGTAAATGGGAAAGATAAATAAAACAGCCTGAGCTGGATGGTGGTGGCTTGAAAAATGTGTGGATTCATCTTAAGGGTTCAGGACCAGATGATGAAGATAGGCATTTAAAATGAAAAATAAGTAGTTGTTGTAGTCAGGGTTTACAAGGGATAAGATTTGGTACAGTATACAAATTTATAGAATTATTTTATAATATTTACTAAAAGAGTCAAATGTAAAGGAGTGTGGGAGATCTGACCACACACAAGAGATCCAGAGACTCCAGCTGAGGGCTTGGGTCCCATGGCAATGTCCTACCTGAGCCCAGCGGGAGGCCTAGAGCAATGACAATGTCTCATGCAAGTCTGTTTCATGGATCTACACCAGGAAGTCCCAAAGGCCAGTAGTGGAAGGGAGAAAGTCTGAGCCAACATGGTGAAGGACCTGTGCTTGTAGGCTGATCCTTACATTCAAAGTAAGGACAAGAACCCCCTTGAGAACCATAGCCATCCTCAGCAATAGCAAGGTCCCGAGCTCTGCTGCTGCTGCTGAGAACAGCTGAGTTCGTATTAGGCCAACCAGCACAACACACTTCTCCAATAGATATAACAGCAAACGTCTTCTCCTCCAGTTCCCTCCTTAATGTTGTCGGTAACAATCCTTGGGTGGGCCTTCTACATGCAGAACCACACTTACTCAGTTCAGTTGGGTGGTACAAGCTGACCATTAGTTCCTGCAGCGCAGTAGGCCAAGGAGAAAAATAGACAGTGAAAGAAAAGAATTCCAAGAGAGAATGAAAGAGCAGGCATTTTGTTGAAAGGAAATTTAGTATGGCTGAAACATAACTAATGTCCATGCCATGGGACACTGAGTCTGACTGATGTGGCGAGCCCATGGCACTCAGCTGCAGTTGCTGTTTGGCATCACTGAAAGCTCTAAAAGGGTCAGCACCACTGGATGTAACACATGAGTACATGCCAGAGTGAGCCTGACCGAAGGACTTCTTGATGGACCTGTGATGGGGTTAGTGAGATTTGGCCATGTTCACATTATCTTGGATCAACCTCGGATCTTGCTCTGTCAACCAGGATGTAACATTTGCTCACTACCCACGGCTGCAATAAGCCTGCCTTTGCCAACTTGCTCTGCATTTAATAGGTAGGGCTACACTATTTTATATAAATAGCTTAACTATTTTTTTTACATTAATAACAGATTTCTAAACCTCTGACATATCGGGGCTTGTGAAACTTCTAGGATGCTTTTCATATACAATAGAAAAGTAAGCGTAGGAATCTGGGTTGTGATATTATACACCTTTATATTATATATTAATTATAATATCATAAATATTAATTATTTATGATATTAATATCATAAATAATGTTATGATATTAAAATTTTAGAGCTTTCAGTGATGCCAAATAGCAACTGCAGCTGAGTGCCATGGGCTCGCCACATCAGTCAGACTCAGTGTCCCATGGCATGGACATTAGTTATGTTTCAGCCATACTAAATTTTATCATACAAAATATCATAATATTAATTATTTTTCAGACTTCACTCAGCTTTCACCAAAAAAAAAAAAAAAAAGGAAAAGTCAGTAAACAAACCGTTCTTTGGCCTTTGTGATACCCGAATTGAGTAAAGTTGGGGAATTTATTTCTTCCTTTCCCAGCCCTTCCCGTGAGTACAGTAAGAGCCTAGCCTTGGTCTGTGTGTAATCCGGACCACCACCGTTGCCTAGACTGGGCCCACTTCCTGTCATGGCCAGGGTCACTTGCGGATTCCGTATTCACGCTTTCTTTCCTAATAGTTATCTCATTTTGTGTGCCCATTCTGAAATCCTAGAATGAAACAGTTCAAAATCTAGTTCGATTCAGTGTGGACCAGTACAAAGTCATCCGTGGCAGACTATAAAGTGAACTAAACATATAGAAAGGAAGATAAAGTTTGAAAGTTCAACCTCGCAGCTGGAAAAGCATGAAATTAATATGATAAACAGCCTGAGACTAATAGGCAACTGAGTTTATAGGTCAAGTCATTAAATATTAGAAAATTAATGGAAAATAACACATGTTATGCTGCCTAATTACACAGATTATCTAATTCCATTACCTTATATAACCTTTTAAGGCCTTATAAACACAATTTTATATGCCAGGTTTTTCATTTAACCTTTAATCAAGAATATTACCCATACTAAGGGGCTGGGGAGATGGCTCAGTGGAATAAGCACTTCCCTGACAAGTGCAATGGCCTGAGTTCAATCCCCGGTTCCACCAAAAAAAAAAAATATTACCCATACTATTTTTGAATCTTCAAAAACATAACCTTGAGAGTATATAGTAAATTCTAGTATACAAAATATCATAATTTGCAGTATCATATATTAAATTTATAATTGTTCAGTAAAAATATTGAATGTTTAATTACCAAGAATTTCATTTATCCTTAAAATGTGCAACAAGTTATTTTTGAACAAAGGCCTAAAACTTGAGTTGGTTGAAGTCTTACTCTTTGCACCCCATGCTAGAAAGTAATGGAATCTTGGTTCAAACCTTTGGGAAAAATAACTGTAAACTCAGGCAAACATTTTCATGAAAATCAAATAAACTTTTTCTAGGTAGTCCAAGTTTGAGGAAGGACACCACTAACAGCTGCTATTTCCTTGTAGAAAGAAAAAAAAAACTGTCAAATATATAGGTGACTTGGTGAAGAATTGCCATTAAGAACTGAGGGTTGCAGCCAGCTAATTATTGACACTATTCTTAAAACATAGCATGCATTTATGGAATTTTTGAGTACTAAAGTAGGTTTTGGATTTTAAAAACAATTATAGGATGGAGCATGTGCTGCAAATAATAACGATAAATCAATGATTAATTCTAAAATTGCAAGACTGTACTGTTAAAGGATGAAGAACAGAAATATAGAAGAAAATAAAATTAACTTCGTATCCAACAAGCATCTATGTGTTATCAAATAGGATATAAACTATTAGAATGTTTTGAAAAATAACTCTAGTAACTCAATTCAGTGAACTATCTGTAGGAAAAAATAAAAAGGCAGATTTTTTTTTTTTTTTTTTTCAGAACCTGGGATTGAACTCAGGCCCTTGCGCTTGCCTGGGAAGTGTATGAAGGCAGATTTTTATAAAGATATTTAAATGATATTTATCCAGGAACATTTAATGCCAAAATAAAAAAAAATGAACTTAATATATGATCAAGAGCTTATCATATGATACATTAAACACATGAAAAGATTTTCAATCTTAAAAATTTTTTAAATGGCAATGAGCTTTGTGATATTTTATTAGTACAGGTCTGCGATTCCTACAGTTGCTAATCATCTTCCAGACTGCTTGCATGTATTACTGTTTCTTTTACTTTCTCTAATCGCCTTCACCTCCTCTTCCCCTCCCTCCTCCTGTTTCCTCTCTCACCATTTTTGTATTTGTTGTTATCGCTTGTTAGAGCTCTTGCTCTGGCGCATTGTATTTACACCATTTGGAGCTATTAGGATCTTGTACACGACACATCTTTGTTCCTCATCCCCCCCCCATCCTTTTCCCCTTTTGCTTCTCCTTGGACCACTTCACTATTGGATGAGATTTGCCACTTTGTTCCTTTCTAGCCATGCTTTACATTTTCTTTCTTTGTACTTTGCCTCTGTCAAGTGAGAGACACCGTACAGTATTTAAGCTTGTGTATCTGATTTATTTCACTCAATGTTGTATTTTCCAGGTGCATCTATTTTTCTAAAATTGCCTCAAATTGTCATTATTTATAGCTAAGTTGTATTCCATTATATACAGATACCAGATCTGGTTTATTGGTTCATCTCTTGATGCTAGGCGGGCTTCTTCTGGGATTTAGCTATTATGAATTGAGCTGCTATAAACATTGGTATGCAAATATTGCTCTAGTACATTGACTTAAGCTCTTGGTGGCAGATACCTAGCAGGGGATGGCTGGCTGCTGTGGAATTTCTAATTTCAGTTCTTTGATGATTTTTCCATAATGGGTGTGCCTGGTTGCATTCCTACCAGCAATGCAGGAGGCTTCCCCTTTTACCATATCATCACCACCATTTGTGGTTGTTTGATTTCTTCATGATTGTCATTCTTTCCAGAGTAAGCTGGAGTCTTTGTGTTAGTTTAATTTGCATTTCTCTAATGACCAGAAGTGTTGAATTCTTTTTCATATATTCCTTGACCCTTTCATTGTAATATGTCTGTTCATTTCTCTAACCCATTTCTTTGCTGATCTTTAATTTTAGATGGTTTGACTGCCGGGGAGATAGTTCAGTAGAATAAGTGCTTGTCTGGCAAGTGCAAGGGCCTGAGTTCAATCCCCAGTTCTGCAAAAAAAAAATAATAATTCTGTCATAATACCCATTTATGTTAATTTCAATAGCAAAAATTCTGGTAGATGGTTTGACTGTTCCAAAATTCTTTGTATTTGTTAGTATTGGTCCTCTGTCTAAGGAGCAGCTGGAAACTTTTTTCCCATTCTGTGGATTGTCTCTTCACTCTACTGATTGATTCTTTTGCTATAGGAAAGCTTTCTGGTTTGATATAATTTCATTTGTTGATTCTTGATACTATTTCTTATACAACTGATGTTCTGTTTAGAAAATCCTTTCGCATTCCTATATCATTGAGTGTTTTACTTATTTTATCTCCTATAAAGTTTAATGTTTCAGGTTTAATATTTAGATCTTTGATCCATTTTTATTTTAATTTAGTATATGGTGAGAGATAAGGGTCCTGTTTGATTCTTCTATAAACTGATAACCCATTTCCCCAGGACACTTATTGAATGGCCTATCTTTTTTCCATCAAATGCTTTTGGCCCCTTTGTCAAAAACCAGATAGTTGAATATGTCGGGGGAAATTCCTGCGGCCTCATTTCTGTTCCATTGATTCACATGTTTTTGTTTTTATTCCAGTACCATGCTATTTTTATTGCTATTGCTTTGTGGTACAGGCTTGAAGTCTGATATTGCTTTGCAAGATGCTTTGCTCTTATGACCCCAAATTAATTTTGCTATTAGGGGTCTCTTCTGGTTCCATATGAATTTGAGGACTTTTTCCTCTAGATCTGTAGGGAATGCTGTTGGTATTTTAATTGGAACTGCACTGACTCAGTATGACAGTTTGGGGAGGATGGCTATTTCAACAGTGTTGGTTCTATCTAGCCAAATGGAAAGCACATTCGTCTTTCCATTTTGTGATGTCCTCATCAGTCACCTTCAGAGAACTGCACTTTTCTTTGTAAAGGTATTTCACTTGGTTTGGTTAATCCTAGATACTTCATTTCTGAAGCAACTGTGAAAGATAATATGTTCTTTATTTTGGATATTAAAGTTTTGTGACTTTAAAACTAAACATATCCAATTTGATTTGAAACTGTCTCATTGCTATCTGTTTATCAATAAAACTTTGAAAAAAATAAATAAAAAAATAAAACAAAAAAATAAAACAAAACATAAGGGCCAGCCAAATAGCTCAGTGGACTAATGCACCTGCTTAGGCAGGCCCAGGGACCGGAGTTCAATCCCTGGTGTGTTATGCCTGGTCCACCCCTGGGGTGTGCTGAGATGGTGATTGAGACTGGGTGTGGTGGCGCACACCTGTAATCCCAGTGCTTGGGAGGCTAAAAACAGGAGGATCACTGCAAGTCCAATCTGTGTAGTGGGACCTTATACACTGTGTATTAAATAAAAATTAAAAAAACACAACTACATATACTCCATCTGGTTACAAAAGCATACATAGCATGCCATGTTGGTCGTATCTTTCTCTGATGTATAAGTACAGAGAATACATGCTTTTTATAAATATCTTACTTTTTCATGATCTTACATATTATTTTCATAACTAGAAGAAAAGGCCTATGAAATCACTTTTTGAAAAGAAAGAATATAGAACACCATTTGAAATCCTTTATGAGCTACCATCTCACAACATTCAGAAGTATCCATTCTGCAAAAAGAACATCAACTGGACAAAATTAGCAACTCTAAATGTATGCATACAAATAGATGTTTGCTTTGATGATCTGTCTGCTACATATTGGCCTCATTATTTATCTCCAAGCAAAAAGGAAAAGATATTTATGGTGAGCACCTAGTTCCAAGATTGAGTTTGGCCAGCAGGTTCAAGGTATGCAGTCTCACCTGTTCTGAAGGTAGTCCTTTAAGATCTGGTGAAGCGTATGGAGCATGGCTTACCTTGGCCACAGGACCTATACACTTTCTGTTTTTCCCTGGGAGATCTGGTTGGTTGTTCTCTTTGTCCACATTTTCCCTTTCCAATTAGAAATGCAATTTGGTTTCCTTTATCAACTGCCAACTGCAGCAGTTGTGGTTTATGCCTCCATTAGGTCCTAAAGCACAGCTAAGCTGCTGTGACTATCCCTGCTGTACATTTGGCAGGAGCAGTCACTACAGGGTGCTCCGAGTGACACACACATCCTCTCCATTTAGTTCCCGGTTCTCAGGCTGGTCCCTTGGCATTGTCTCCTGCAAGCTGTTGGAGGAGCCTGCATCCCATTCTGCAGCCTGCCAGCCAGCCAGGCTATGACTCAGTGGTCCTGGTCCCCTGGCTTTAGCTACTTGCTTATTTTTAGTTTCTTGACATGAAGAGTTTTTATGGGATTTTGATAAATATTTCATGATTTATGAAATAAATGAATTCTGTCTTATACAAAGGATCATCCTTCCAGATTTCCTCCAGATTCATACTTTTATACATTTTCTTGATATTCCTCTCATGAATCTCTTCTAAGTATCCCAGTCACATACAAAACTTAAAAATTATGAATCAGTTTATTTTTGTTGTGAAAATGGAACAAGCCATATGAATAAGTTTTGTTTCACAAAAAAACACAGTTGACTATACCTTCAGATTTCTTTTAAAATTGATGTGTTTTCAGATATTGCAAAATCAAAAGCCAGAGTGAAAAGAATTTAAGTGATTGTGAGGCGATGGCTTTCAGATGGACAGTCTGGATGGGAAATCCTTGTAATCTAGTTGGAGACGGAAAAGCTGATAAATTATAACTTTAATATCACATATTGCCAAAGGAAGTTTTAATTGTAAACGAAATTTTTCCTATTACAGCATGAACAAATAAAAGCCAATTTCTTGCAATATTTACATCCTACCCTATAGTTTTTATTTCTGAACCTCTATCATAGGCTTCTGTTTTAGGAATAAAGATAAAATCCTCTTTAAAAAGTAAGTAACCCATGACAGTGACAACAGTCCTCTTAGAAACAGGTGACAAAACTGCAACTCACAAGCCACTTATTTATCACAAAGTGCCAGCAATGAGATTACACTTTGAGACTGAGGTTTTAGGTTAGAAAAAGACTCTCATAGTAACATCATTTATTGTAAAAGAAAAAAAAGTAACATTTATTATTTGCCTGGGACATTCCTTAAAATATACCTGAGACCTACTGGAACACTGAGTTAAAATACAAAGGTCATATTTCTTTATTCTAAGACCTATTTTCTTCTTTAAAATTGGTAAAATGAACTCTGGCAATTTTATTACAATATGTTCTACCTACTATAATTTCCACCTATTTAAATGCCCAATTCATTATTCTTATCATGTTGATGGAGTTCTGCAAACATTGTAGTCACCCAACTTTAGGATATTTTCACTGTCCCAAATATCACTAAGGAGAGAAACTTTAAAAACAAAACTCAAACTTGAGATTGTTGAGAATGTGTTTTTGGACCCCATTTTTAAAAGCAATATTTTAGGAGCTTATAGAGGTACAGAAAAGATGTGTGTTGGTTCTAAAGGGCTCAGTGTAATATGAAGCTCTCATGTACACAAATATTTCCTTATCCTCAGACATGCACCGAAAGCTTTATCTCCTGGCCTGTGTGTCCACATTTGAGTTACAAGGTCTCCTGTCCAAC
>NW_004524599.1:9194338-9196979 GCF_000260255.1 Octodon degus
GGCAACTGAGTAAAGGGAAATTTCAAAATAATGCTGAAAATTCACAGGATCTATATTCTGTTTCTTAAGCCTAAGAAATACAAATAGCCAATCACCCACCCTCAGCCCCATACCAGAATAATTCTTAAGAAATTGTAGAGTAACGTGCCTAGAAAACTTTAAACCCATTATTCAATAACAAATGCCAAGAAAAGTTATTATTATTGTGAAAGGCTTCCTTCCTGAGCCTCATAATTCATATGATTTCTTGTATCAAAATATGAATATTCTCTCCTATTTGGGGAGGAGGAAAGTTTTGGACCTACTGCAGAGCCAAAAAGCCTCAGTTTGCACCGGCCAGGCATGCTGCATATGCTATTCCGTGTTACTTCATATGATTTAATGCCCCGACCCACTTTTCGTAAAACATGACATCTAGTTTTCACAAGGAGCAACATTTCAACAGCATGTATTTCTGGATTTGCTTTTTTTTTTTTTTTTCCTAGAAGGATCTCATATCTAGTCTTTGGTAGATTAATTCAATAAGAAAACTGTCACTTTGCTCTTCCTAATAGAGAAAACGTTAAAACACTATCCTGCAACTTTATAGCTGAATCAAGACCATTGGTGGCTTAGGTGTTAGTGGCTGTCCTTCCCTTGCTGCCTTTGGCCTTCTATCCCTTTTTGTTTATTCTTGCCTTCCTTTCCTTTTTCACTTATTGTGTTGCAGAATCAAAAGGCATAACACCTGATCTTATGTTCAAGGTCTTATGCGGTGCTAGAAAGGGTGACATAGTCTTCGGAATGACTGACAGCCACACAGATATTTCCAACTTTCAGCCCTCAACAACTCTGGTGGCAGTACATTTTTAAAAAGGATGTAATGAGATTGGTAGCATGATGACAATAATTAAAAAATGACTTCAACTTCTTTCGATTAATCACTTGTGCTAATCTTCAGTGTCAGTTAATCCTCATGTTCCTGAATGGACAGTGAGTGGTGGACACACTTGATGTCAGCTTTTTCCTCCATCTGCTCTTTAAGAATTTTTGGATTAACAAAATCATGATCCTTACAATGTAGATTTGGAATGCAAACACTGAAAGGAGTAGTGGTTATCTTTCATTCACACCATGCAGTGGAATCTTCAGGATGCCACCTGGTTTTATTTGATCCTTAAAGAAACCTTAAGGTAAGCAGGCAGGGAATTTCAGATGGGAAAATCAGTCTTCTTTGCAAAGCCACTTGTCCTCAGTAAGTGTCATAGCCAAGATTGATACTTAGGACATACTTCTAGTCTTGTTCTTCATACATAGTAGAATGTTTTGAAAGGCATAGAGACTTTTTGTTCAGGTCCCTTTTGGCCTTTGTTTTTATGGTTTCAGTAAAAGATACTTGAATCAGGCACATGACATCGTATACCTGATTTGCAATATAGAAACAATGCACCATCAGATAGTGGGTGCCAGATGTCCAGTTCAGAAACCTCAGGTCACCTACCACAGCAGCTTTGGCTAACCCTCAAGAAGGAGGCAGTTTAGATTTTTATTCTCCATTCACTTGGGATGATACTGTTGCTCCAACAGCACTGCTCACGAACAAGGCCAGCTCCTGGGAGGGATCTGAAGAGATCTTAAGAAGGCCTTGATGGAGTCCCAGAGGTGGGGAGGCATTTCCAGATCACATCAGGTAGCATAAAGGATCAGAGGAAGGTGTAGTGCCAGAATGTTGTAGCTACAACGAGGTTTCAAAATCATGTAACAAGGTCGCTACATGCACTATGGTTTATCTCTAGATGTCCCCCAAAGTCTTGTGTGCTCATCGATGGAGCTCTTGGGAAGTGGTTGGCTCATGAGGGTGTGACATTCTTCAGTGGATTAGCAGACTATGGACTGAAACCTCTACAAACTGAACCAAGTAAACCTCTCCTCCTTTGATTTTTAGGTGCTAGGTATTATGTCTCAGGGACAAGAAAAGTAACTAAGACAATGTGTCTCAATATATTTATGTCAATAAATTTTTCCAAAAGATTGTCTTTCTGTAACAAGAAGTTCATAGAAAGTATGTTAAAAATGTTTCTTTCTTTATTTCACAAATAGACAAAATTATAAGACTGTAACTGAATCCTGAAACCCAGTTCTTTTAAAGGAGGAAAATCCATCAGAGCAATTATTCAGCTCCATTTTTGTCACCCAGACTGAATTAATGTCACACAGAGAAGCAAGGAACCTCCCAGATGGGACTTGTGGAATGTAGTCTCCTTTCAAAAGTTCCTGGATCTGAAGAGAATTACCCTATTCTTAGGTCTTCAGCACAGCCCACATAGGCCTGAATGTACAAAAGAGTTTGCTAAATGACAAGAACAAGAAGAAACCAAGATGAAAATGTATTGGCATCCAGCTTACAAACACACATTTACAATCCTACCAGGGCTAATTTACTCAGTCGTAGATCCCTGCCCTATTAAATTTCACTTTACAGGCCCAGCTACCACACCCATGTAATTTATAGGAACTTCCTACTTCCTTGCTGTTTAACTCCCAATTTGCTTCTAAGCAAAGGAAATGCTTTACAACCCATAATATTAAAAGGGATCTCCTAGCGTCCTTCACAGGGGCAAATGAGAATCTCCACTGAGTTCCTTTTCTGGTCTGAGTGACA
>NW_004524599.1:9198324-9207418 GCF_000260255.1 Octodon degus
TGTTCTTGCTACAAAGTGAGTTATAACTTCTCAGTGAGATAATATAAAATGTGTACTTGATTCTGTAATCAAGATCTAAGTGATTAGGGCCGGCCTGATAGCTAAGCGAATTAAAGGGCCTGCTTAGGCAGAGCACAGTGGCCAGGTTTCCATTCCCAGTGTGCCATGCCAGTCCCGCCCCTTGGGCACTCTGAGTTGGCAACTGAAACTGGACGTGGTGGCACATGCCTGTAATTCCAGCACTTGGGGGCTGAAAACAGGAGAATCACTATGAGTCTGATCTATGTAGTGAGTCCCTGTAGACCCTGTTCTAAATACAGAAAAAAAAAATCTGAGTGATTACTACTGACAAAACAAAATAAAAATGTGGTCATTGTAAAGTTCCCAGTGGTATAGCTGGGAAGCCACTCATTCCACGTGTATGTGTAGACAATATACTCTAACTATATAATATACTTTGACACATTGCCTTATATTCAGAGTGTAGTACAGTATTGATTACATGGAAGATATCCTAGTAGAAAGTGATAATCTGCAGTCCAATTTAAGAATTTGAACATTTTTATATTTGACCTAGGCTCTGTTTTATTTCTGTTATTCATTCCAGTATGATGCTGTCATATCTTAATATATATATTTATATGATCTATCATTACTTTGCAGTGATACATACATATATATATACATATATTCTCACCACTTTCTATTTGATTTCTCTGTGATTTTTGCAGAATATCCCAACTTTATCAATGTAAATTTATTACAATACATTTCAATTGAAAGTTTAATTAAAATCTTTATGCTGAGTATTATTTTTTCATTTGAGTAGTCATGTGTACACATTAATGTCCATTTATTTATATTTGTAAGTGTTGAATAATATGTGGCCTATATTCATACGATTATGCATTGTAATAGGTCAGTTGGAGTTAAGAAAGAACTACCTAGAAGGTTAGAAACTTCTGGGCGTGTCTGTGGATGACTGACATGTAGGCCAGCGAACAGTGCGGCAGACCCGCCCTGGATGTTGGTGACATCAATCAATAGACTTGGAACTTGAAAAGCATGTACAGAGAAAACAGAGGACCTTGGTTTCCCGCTTGCTTTTGGACATCAGTTCCCAGTTCCTTCCAGACGATTTTTGTGCCTAGTGCCCCCCCTCTGGCTTGCCGACGTAGGTTCACACCGGTGACTGAGGAGTGAGCTTTCAGGTCCTCAGACTTCCATTGCTACCAGATTCTCTGGCTCTCTGGCACACCGATGGCCATTCTGAATTCTTCCATCTGATCTGGCAAAGGGCCAGGACTCTTCCATTCTGACGACCACTTAATAAAGCCTTTCATATAACGCAAAACAATTTCTTAAAATATAACCTTAGTTTGCCAAGAGTAAGAAATGTATGGGCTAACGTGATTTAACCAGTAGGATTCTGTAATTAAAAAAATAGATAAGGAAAGAGGAAAGAGAGGGGTCAGTGGCCCCGCTCAGGTACTGCCTCCTCCCAAGAGGCAGCATGTCGCTTGCAAAACCAATAAACTTTTTTCTTTCAAAGAATTTAGTCTGCAGGCAGCAAATAAAGTTTTAATTTTCCCTCACATATATAATGTATCCCAGACAGACCACCAGCCAGCAGTTAAAAAAAGAAAAGAAAAGAAAAAAAAAAAAAACAACAAATAACGAGAACCTCAGGGCTCATTTCAGGTTATAATCAGAATATTTTAAGTCACATGTGGGAATAAGACAAAGGTGTAGCCACCCTTTATAAAAGTTATTATGGAAATAAGAAGCTTATGTATTTTCATTCTTTGTATTTTCTATTTGGAAAAAATAAGGTAAAATTAATCAAGAATATTTGAAGGTCAGGGAAACCAATGATTGGATTATCCAAAAACACAGGCCATATGCCTTATAAATAGAGAAATCTGGGCCACCATTCTGTGGAAGTAATACATTATAGAATATACCTAAAGCTTCATGTACTATTCTGAGTATGTGGGAGAGGTCTTCTAGCCGCTAGTCATTCAGTGAATATGAACTGAATGTCTAATTATAGGTTTTAGCATGAGTCCTAATGCTAACTACCATGAATATGACACTGTGTTGAGCCCTATCGAAGTGCTCCACAGGGATTATTATTTAGTTATCATTTTATAAAGCACTGGAAGTCAGGAAGCGGAATCCCAGAGAGCTTAGCTAACTTAGTAAGACCACACAACTAATCAACTTGTTCTTAAGCCAAGGGCCTTTAGGTCTCTCTGTAGTATGAGTGTATACTGACCTTGACAGCAAAATGTTGGAGAGCTATTTCTTCTTGATTTGTGCTTGGATTGGGAATCACTTAGAATTGTGTTAGCATAGTTGGAGAGAATATTAAGACTATGAGAAACATGAAAAGGAAAAAAAAATCACACAAGTAGAAGGATAGAGTTGAAGAGTCTTGCTAATATTTTCTTCTTAAATTTTTTACACAATCCAAAAGCTCCAGACCCAAAATATATACCTAACAAGTATTTTAAAATATGCAAACATATCTGCAGTGTGTTGCTCATAATAGCCAACTTGAAATGATTCAAGGTTCATTCACTGATCAACAGATAAATTTTGGCCAGTCATACAATGGGATATTATTCATCAATAGAAAATAAGCTAATATTACCTTATTGGATGTACCAGGGCTCTCAAAAACATAGGAAGAGATTCTCAATGATTTATCCCCAAGTGAGCTCAGGGGCACCACACTTAATGGTGGAATAGAAACTTGGATTACTGTAATGTGTGTGCTGTTTGTGGACCAGAGGGGCTGCATATTCTTATAGCTATCTTTTGCCATAATTTGATGTATACAACATTAAAAGAACTGACATGGGAGAAATTTTGCCTAAAAAATTAAGGAAAAGGTGAAGAGACATGCAGAGATGATTAGGTTGATCGTTAGGTTAATGTATTGAGATTTTCCTGGGTGGCCCTGTCTTCATCAGGGAAACACTTTTGAAAGGATTCTACATCTTGCCTGAATGCAGAGACTCAAAACCATAGGTACTCCTTTAGAGGTTGTGAAGACACATATTGTAAATACAGCCACCAGAAAGGCATGAATTTAAGTCCTCAGTCTTGCAAGCACATGAAGATAACTGCTGCCAAGAATCCAAAAGTGTCTGGCAATAAATTTCTTCCTAGTCAAGCCCTAGTAGCACACTGCCTGTACACACTGTGATTGCCATTGGTGAGACCTAGAGAAAAAGAGGACTTCCATCTTCTTTTATATATAGGCTGGAATTCTGTCTTATAGAGACAGTGAGATCAAATAGATATTGCTTTACATAGCACAGATTGTATCCCTGTATATGTCTGTGTGTGTGTGTGTGTGTGTGTGTGTGTGTGTGTGTGTGTAACCTGGGATTGAACTCAGGCCCTTGTGCTTGCCAGGGCAGCACTTATTCTACTGAGCATCTCCCTGGCCCTTGTATTCCTATATATGAAACATCTAGAAGAGATATCTAAAACTCTAATAGGAAATCTGTAGCTCTGAGTTAAAAAAATAAATGAACGAACATGTTTGAAAAATCTGTCTCATGAAGAATATGTGTAAGTGTGGGGCATATACTGCATATGAATTGGCATAACTATGCTCTCAATATTAAGTTGTTTGTGTGTGTAACAGCATCAAAACTTTCCAGCAAAGCCTATGTGAAGGGAAGTAGACCACAGCCCAAAAGCCCGACCCAAAGCCGAGTGACACACAAAGACACAAAGTACAGCAAAGACAAAAGGCACAGCAGTGTCTTAGAAGACGGAACTGCCCGTGAGGGGATGAATCACCATCAAAAGACGAAACTAAGGTGCTTGCAATGACGGTTGGCGGAAACAAAAGCAAATATCAAACCTGTATATTCTCATACCTAAAATGTCAAGGGCACAACCAAAAAATACTAGGTATACAAAGTACCAGGAAAAGTATAAATTCTTGTGGGTAAACAATCAACAGATGCTAACCTTTAGATTAATCAGATGCTGGAAAGAAATCACTTCTGTTGATCATCCTTTGTGAAGTAAATGTGAACTGTTTTGAACCTGATGGAAAGATGGGAGTTTTCAACTGGGAAAGCAGAAGAAAAAAAATGAACCAATTGGGAATTTCAAAAGTGAAAATACAAAATATGAAATTAAAGTTTGCTCCTTGGGGTCAGTGATAGACTTGAGATGAAAGGGAAAAAGGCAGGTGAATTTGTAAGTAATTCTTTGCTACAGGAAGGCCAAGGGTATATAAAGATAAAGGCAGAAACACAGGGAAGTCACACGGCATGAGGCTGGCTGAGCCATCCGGGGACACCTCTGGACCCTGACCAGGCAGAGATCTGTGTCATGAATCGCATCAGTTGCAGACCTCAGCAGGACAGCAGCGGCTGGGAAGTAAGGAAGATTGCCTCAAAGACCAGAGGACAGTGAGCAGATGCCACAAAAGAACTAGAGCTCTTTGTCATCATCTCAGCATGTCACCCAAGGCGTGTGGCATCCCATAGCTCTCTGGAGTGGCTCTTTCAGCCCTTTAAACAAAAGAACAAAGACACAGGGGAGAATTAGTGAACAGATTTTATAGATTGGATGGATTTAGGAAATGAAAAAAAAAAAGAGTGGAAAATGGTACTCAGGTGCTAGATCTAAGCGATTGGGAGATGGTAAAGTATCCTTTATGGTACCTCAGTGTTGTTTTAATTTGCATTTCATGAAAGGCTAGTGATATGGAGCATTTTTTATGTATTTATTAGCTTCTTGTATTTCTTCCTCTGAGAAGTGTGTGTTCATCTCAGATGCCCATTTCTGTATTGGGTCTTTCAATTTTGGGGCCCTAATGTTTTTTAGTTCTTTATAAACAAAAAATTGAAAAAAAAAATATCCTTTATGCAGGAGATGAGCAAGGCCAGAGGAGTTTTCTTTCCAAAAGACTGGGGTGTGGTGGAAATCAACAGTTTTTATTCCAGTCAAGGTAAAATTGAGATTCATAGTAGATATCACTGTATAGGTAACAAACAGTCACATACAAAAGTGTGTGGCTGAGCAGAGTAATCTGGAAAAGTGGCATAAACCCTAAAGTCGTCATCATGCAGGTGGTACCCGAGGGAAAGGAAATCTAGAGAAAGCCTAGAGCCGGCAGGCAAAGGTCGCAGTCCTGCAGACAATGTGTGGAGTCCTTCAAAGCACAGGGAAGAAGCAAAGGAGGGTGAAGCTAATGTCTGGGCATCTTCCCCCGGAAACAATTTGAAATATTGAAGGATTTATCACCCACCATATGATGGCAGTGAACAGACTGAGATGAGATAAACTTCCGTGGATATAGTAGATACAATAGATTTGTACAGCATAATCATCAACTCAAACAACATAGAATTTTAAGGAACCTGATATCTGTGTTCTATAGAGTTGGGAAAATCAAGAATGAGTGTGATTTAGGCAGGATTTCTCTCACTTAACACAGGAGAAAGCAGGCCCAGACAAACTGAGAGTCAACCATTCACAGTCTGTCTCTTTCCACCAGAATTTGATGAATCTGGGAGAAAGACGTTGAAACGGAGTAGCTGGAGTAAGATCCGTCAGAGAAAAGCTTAGCAAGGATGATGTTGTGTTTCTACATGGAATTACAGGTCTTTAATGTTGTTGTCTGCACTGATGGCTGCTGGACAAGCAAGGGCAGCTGGCTCTGCGGCTGTCACGAACGGGCATCCACCTCACCAGCCCATCTCAGTGAGACACATTTTACATGCATAAATGAAGATGGATCATCTTCCCAGTCCCATCGCTTCTCTTTGTGGCACTATTTTGCCCCAAGATTACACAAATGGATGGTTTTATGGCCACTGAATATAGCATAACTGTAGATATAATGTATTACACAAGAAACCACTCAGAGATGGGGAAGGTGATAGAAACACTTTATCTAGGAAATGCTGTCAAGTTCAAAAATCATGTCTCTCCCCACCTTATGTGATGCGGCCTGGTCATATATGTTAAAAAGACCCTAGAGACAATTCTAAATTATACATATAACTTCCTGGAATATTCTTGGCATTAAACTTTTCTCTTTTTCTTAAGTTTTTCTTCCCTTTTCTCTTTTTTTAAAAATATACTTTGTGCCAGATTTTTTTTTTAAAAGTTATCTTTCTTCCCTAGTCATTTTCTGCAGATCTTTCCCCCAAGATGAGGGCTAATTTAGCATGCTCTAGGGTGAGGCCAAGCTACCACTATACCAATTCATTGCCTTAGAGTCACCAGAGATGCAATTTTCCTTGTGATCCACTAATTTTCAAAACAATGAAGTTTTACAGTCATTCATAAGGAAGCCCCAGGAGCACAAAACAATATTGAAATTAAGCTTAGTGCGTGCAACATTATGTGCTTTTTCCCCAACCCCTTCACATTTATTATGTCTATGTTCGCTAAGTGATAACTGCCATAAATGCTCACAGCTACACTGGAGTGTGTCACTTTGCTTATACCTAGGGGTGGGAGGCCCTTATAAATCTTGGTTCTGCCGCTGCTAGGAGTTGATTAAAGTGTGTTGGCTTCTCTGCGCTTGGTGCCTTCCTGCGTTTCCACTCTCACTGCCAAGTACCAGCAGTCACCGACAGGGCTCCCTGGTCTGTTTCTGCCAAGTGAAATGTTTTGAAATTAAAAATCTGAAGAAATGGTGCAATGAGCGCTTGATCAGGTGGTTTCTCCTTAGGAAGCTGCTTAATGGGGGGAGATCAGCACAGCCTCCCAGAGGCGGCTCCAATGCAGAACTTGGATTTAAAGAAACAGGATTTCTTTCCTACATAAGGGAAATATGCTCAGGTACTCAGAATGAGAGCCTTTGTTTCTCATGACGCTGATTTTTGAATGATATTTACTGAATTTCTGATTCAAACTGCATTGCATGCTAGCCTAGAAAAACATGCAATACATACAAAAAGTAAACAGGAGAAAATAAAAATATTCATAATCATCCTAAACTGTAGTTTATGCTATATATTTACATATCCACATCTGAATAAATAACATATAATAAATGTATGTATTTGTTTATATTTTAATGTGTTCAGAATGTTTTCCGTGATTATTAAGATGTCCATAAAACTAGTTTAATATTTGTATAATAATCCATGACAGAACCACCCAAATAGCTCAGAGGATTAAAGTGCCTGCAAGCAGGAGCAGGGGCCTGGGTTTGATCCCTAGGCCTGCTGTGCTGGCCCTGTCCCCGGGGCACTGAGATGACAATTAAGACTGAGCGTGGTGGTGCATGCCTGTAATCCCAGCTCTTGGGAGGCTGTACACAGGCAGATCTCTACGAGTCTGATCTAGTAGTGAGACCCTGAACACCCTGTAGGCCCTTCCCTAAAATAAAAAGAAAAAAAGGTAATAATAATAATCCATGAATGGAATTACTCACCAATTCCTGTTATTGAATATTTAAATGTTTTTACCCTTAATTTTACACCAATACTAAAAAAATTCACAAAGCACATTTCTGTACATTAATCTTAGCCCACGTATATGATGCTTTTCTTAGGTTCCCTTTCTAGAAATGTAATAGATATTATCATATATATTGTGGTATAGAAATATGTCATCATGTTAAAAGATACATGTTAAAGGAGCTGATCACAATATTTCTCGGATAGTTTCTGTCTGTGACAGCTTGCCTTGCACCAGCGCTATAGGAGAGCGTGCGTTCTAACTCATCCTGGCCAATGCCTACAATCCTGCTTCTCAAAGATGCTTTTTCTGGGCCGGTGAGGTAGCTCAGTGGACCGAGCGCCTGCTTAGGCAAGTGCAGGGACCACAGTTCCACCCCGGGCACCACATGCTGCGCCAGCCCCGCCCCTAGGGTGGGCTGAACTGGCCTCAGAGTCCGGGCGTGGTGCCCCTGTAATCGTGGTGCAGGGGAGGCTGGGAACAAGAGGATCACTATGAGTCTAAGCTGCATATTGAGACCCTGTAACAAACAAATACATTTTTTTAAAGCCTTTTCTTTTAGATACAACTTAATTCTTTTATCTCTATTTCTTTGTTTTCTACATGAACCTGGAGTTTCCCAGAGAAAAATGACCATCTGCGATTCTCCTGTAATTGTTACCTTTGCTTATGGTGTCTGCTGATTTTTCTATTTTGAATGTTACAGATTTTCTTTTTACTTGTTCATTATGGACTACAGCAATATCGCGTTCCTTCGCTATAACTTACTTGATACAAATATTTTCGCAGCTTGTCACTAACATTTTAATAACAAAATAGCTTTGTTTAAAAAGACAAACTCTAATTCCGAGAGACTCAAGTTTTTCTGTTTAAGTTCCTTCATTACATTTAAGGTTTTTAAATCTTTCTTCACTTCCAAAATCAGTTAAATACTCCAAGACTGTTGGTAACTTTAAAATAATGGTTTCATTTTCAATACTTACAAATTTTGATGCATTTAGGAATTTATTTTGGGATCATCCTGAGAAGCCTATGAAGAATCACTTATCTATGAGACAAATTTGTCTTAAATATTAAAAAAAAAATATGTGTGTTAAGATTACTAAATACTCCACTGCATGAATTAGTAATTCTTGGGCATCACTCTATTTATTAGCTCCTCATATGTAGTTACTCAATCTGATGCTCATCGTTCTGCCATTTGAAAGTTCTCACATACTTTGTGTAATTTTTCTTTTAAATGAAATTTAGAGTTACGCTGCAAAGATTAGGCATGCAAATGTCATCAGAATTTCAACTGGAATTGCTTTCAAACTATACGCAGTCCTCACTTGGCAAACTTAGCTGCGATTCATCCATGGGATGGCGCAGAACAAGGGCATTTTCCTCCTGTACATAAGATTCTCTTAATGGACTACTGTGAGTGGGAGATATGCCTGAATAAACGTATGTGAATATTTCTTTTTTTAAATTTTTCTTTTCCTTTTTTTTTTTTTTTTTATTTACTGTCAGAGGAGATCCTCAGATGTGCTGAGCTTAGGCCTTTTTTTTTTTTTTTTTTCAGAACCTGGGATTGAACTCAGGCCCTTGTGCTTGCCAGGCAAGCACTTATTCCACTGAGCTATCTCCCCAGCTCCTGCAT
>NW_004524599.1:9207518-9245562 GCF_000260255.1 Octodon degus
TGGACTCATAGTGATCTACCTGCTTACAGCCTTCCAAGAGCTGGGATTACAGGCACAGGCCACCACTCCCAGTCTCAATGGCCATCTCAGCGCGCCCTGGGGGTGGGGCTGGCACAGCAGGCCTGGGGATTGAACCCCCAGCCCCTGTGCCTGTTTGCAGGCACTTTAATCTGCTGAGCTACTTGGCTGGCCCCATATGTGAATATTTCTTACTGATCATCTTCTAAGCCCTGAGTAAAATTATTCTGAAACATATTTATCACTTGCTTTCTGTACCCCAAACACATGAATTGATATGTTCTTTTTTAATTCTCAAGGAAGTACAGTGCTCTTTCAATGAGTTGAATGCATTTTAAGACATATCCCAATTTTTCATATTTACTTTAAATAAAATCCTTAGTAATACTGTACCTCTTAAATAACTTGTATTAAATACGAAAATTATTGAAGTAGTAGGATATTTATCTTGGGTCTGTTTCTGAATTCTACTAATCTAAAAACATATTTTTTCTATTCGCTTAGTTTTCTGAACCAGTCAGACAACTTTCAATTATATTTTTTCTTTTCAGTTTGATTTATAAATTAAAATTATTCCTAATCTTGTAACAAATTTAAGAAGCAGAAGCTCTAACAAGTATGACTGAGTCCTTTAATTATTTGCTTGAAACTGGGTGTAGTGGTGCACGCCTATAATCCCAGCTCTTGGGAAGCTGTAAACAGGCAGATCACTACAAGTCTGATCTAGTAGTGAGATCCTGAACACCCTGTAGACCCTTCCCTAAAATACAATAAATGAATGAATGAATGAATGAACAAATAAATAAATAAATAAACTGCTTATGTTTAACTTTTAGGAATTATGTGAGCTTTTGGGTTAATATAAATAGTAATTTTGATTTCAAATAAGGGTCTTTTTTTTCTAATTTTCTTAGAGTTAATTAGGAATGTATTCTGAATATTGTCAAATGCCTTTTAAGAGTTTTCTGAAAGTTTTAAGATATTTTCCGGGGCCGGGGAGATGGCTCAGTGGAATAAGCATTTCCCTGGCAAGGGCAAGGTCCTGAGTTCAACCCCTGGTTCTCCCCCCCCCCCAAAAAAAAGAAGAAGATGTTTTCCTTTAATTTGTTGCTTACAGTGCTTCAGCAGCGTACCTACCAATACTGAGGCACAGCACTGAGCCTTGGGAAGGAACTGTGCTTGGCTGAGGGAGACGGTCTTTTTCCTGATCACTACCAAACATTTCCCCCGCTAATGATTAAGAGTTTTTTTTAAAAGCATATAGTAATAAATGAATTTGAACTACTATTTATTTTCTTTATAATTTTATGTGCATTTGGTTTGGATTATGATTGTGCTAGTTTTAGAAAAAATTACTGTTTGGAGCCAGAAAATATTTCCATACATGTACCTGATTTTATATTGGAGAAAAAAATAGAATTCATCCATAAAACGCTGTGGTATAAATCTCCCTATAAATTTTTTTTGTAATATATTTCTTTCTTGAGATTTTTTTCCCTTGACTTATTGTGGGGAAATTTACATATTCTCAGGAATCTTTCGTCTTCACTGGTACAAGTATAGCCACAGCATTAGATGTTGTTATATAAAACTTTCCCATTTTTAGCATCTGTGTTGTCCCAACCTGCACATCCTCTTACCACACAGACCCATCTTCTCAAGGGTCGTCAGTTAAAGCTCAGTGTGGTAGCCTAAGCCTGTAATCCAACACTCCCCGAGGCCAAGGCACAAGGACCACAAGTTCAAGCCCAGCTTAGGAAACTTAGGGAAAACCTATCACAAAATAAAGTAGAAGGGCTGGGAATGTAGCTCAGCAAAGGCCCTGGGCTCAACTCTCAGTAGCAGGTATACAACAGCAGAATCAGTTAGTGGTGAGTCTTCACAGAGCCCTGAGTGCTGGGCACAAGGCCTGTTGCCCAGTATACCCGGTGTTATCCCCACATCCTCCACCAGCAGTAGGCAGCCTGGCTTCCTCTGCACCGAGCACCTGCCCCCCCGGCCTGGAGCTGCCACCACTGCTTCTGGTAGTGGTGCCTCTCCTGGACACGGCTGCTTATTTGATCTGGTCAGGGATGCAGATTCAGGTCTGCTGTCCTCAAGACACAGTGCCGATTAAAAGAACTGGAATTGAGGTAGCTTCAGTGGATTATGCTCCACAGAAGTACTAGCAGAGGAGAATATCATCTAGGACCTCTGAGGAGGGGCCCAGTGTGTCCTGCTTGCTTACCTTACTGGGCATTAAAGCCAGGTCCCTGCAGTTTGAATTGACAAGAGACAGAGACTGAAGGGAAAGCTGGCAGGAAAGCCCGTGCTCTACCAGGAGGCCTTCCCTCTGCTGGCCAGGGCTTTGTCAGCTCACCAGGGTTATCTTCTTTCACCTTAGTGATTCCTGCACAGACTTGTTGTGCAAGCTGACTAAATAGGAACTATTGCTAACCAGAAGCAAACAGACATAGCCTACAGACCCCGGGCTCATGCACAGTATGTGACAGGGTCCCTTCTTTATTTAGGAGTTCAATTACATATGTTTTTAAATCTTCCTTAGATTGGACAAGTATTGTGCATTTTGCTTTGTCCTTTTCAAATGAGTGCTACTCTATTGTGTGTCCTTGTAATTGCTTTAATTTGGCTTTTATATTTATTCATATGTTCTTTAAATGTTCCTTTTCTAAGGTCTCTGATTTTTGTGTGATCTATTTAAGTGTTCGCATCTGCAATCCATCTGTAAGTATTTACAGATTGATTTACCTTGCAGTTCACAGTTGGTTGAATTATATTCCATTGTATGCTATTCTATGATTATGTTTTAAAAATAAACTTATAGTAGTTGCTATGTTTTGTGTCTAGATGTCCCCGCAAAGCCTCACTCTTGGTCCAATGCTGGGATTAGGAGTGTGAGTGCTACACCCACCTTAGTGTAGATAGGCTGCATAAAATGGAAGGACAGAAGGAATCTTATCTCTCTTCTCTTTGCCCTTGTTGCTTCTACTGCCTACTGCAGTACTGAATTGTTTCTCTTGTGTCATGTGCCACTCTGCCTTGGGGCCAGCTGATTACAGACTGAAACTTCCAGAAACTATGAGCTTAAAAAGAAAAAGAAAACTTTTCTGTCTTTAATTTTGGGTCTTGGGTATTTTGTCTTAGCAATGAGAGATAAAAGTAACCAACATAGTTGTTTTGATTTACTTTCTAGCATAATAGAACTTCGGAAGATGCTACTTTTATTTCATTGTGTTTTAAATTTCCAATGTGGCACTGTTCTCTCTTAAACTCACATATTTCATTCTTAGTTGATTATGTTCTGAGTGTGTACCTGGCTGGTACATTTTTCTTCATGCTTGAACACTTATTTATTTATTATGTATTTTGTGCAGGGTCTCACTAGAGTCACTAGATCAGACTCATAGTGATCCTCTTGTTTTCAGCCCCCCACGCCATAGTATTACAAGTGCATGCCCCCATATCCAGTCTCAATTGCTGACAGTGAGTCCCAGGGGTTGGGCCAGCAGGGCAGGCTGGGGATCAAACCCCTGTCCCTGCACTGCCTAAGCAGGCATTTTAATACACTGAGCTATCTGGCTGGCCCTTATTTATGCATATTTTTAATATGTGTTTTTGAAATATATTATTCTGTCTTTATTTGGATTATTATTTGGTATGTAAACTCTCCTGGAGTATCTACTGATTCAAATCTTATTTATTAGTGCATTGAAATATTTGTTTTGCTCACTTGATGTACAAAATGTTCCAAGCAGTGCTTAGTATTACTGTAATTAAGCTACAGTACTGCTATATTTATAAGAAATTGGGGTTTTTATTTCTAGAATGAATCAATAGGGTCATGAGTTTACTATTTTAGGGATATATAACATTTTTCCCTTTTGCCTCAAACACTGTTTAGTGTGCAATTAGTATTTCCATGCATATTGTTTTTATACTGTTTGAATCTTTTCCAATAAAGTAATATCTATAGGAGCAATTTAGGGGAAAAACCTAGCTGATCTCAGACAATAACCAGCACACTAACCATGTCTCCAAGTCCTCCTTGGCCAAATGAGCATATCAGATAGAGTTATGTATACTAGCTGCCTTGAGCTCAAAGAAGCCTGGCTTTCTTGTTTCTTTCTTTGCATTTGCCTCTCCTGTCCTTTCCCTCCACATGGGCATCGTGCTCACGCTGGCCTTATACACTGCTGCAAGATGATAGAAGGTTGCAGTTTCATATCCAGAGACAAGAAGGTCTCATTCAGCTTCAGGAGGCCCGAGGAGGCTTATTTCATAAGCTCATTTTCATACATAATTGGTCGTATAACAGTGCCACTGAATAGGATTTCCACTAAAGCCATGCCTAGAAGCTGGAGGTATGGCCAGATTTTTCTGAGCAAGACTGAGAAGAAGGTTGATAACAATAAAAATTGGGTGTATTAAGGCAGAAAGAGATGACATCAACAAGTCATCTCGTTCTATGAGATGACTACGTAGAACCACATACGTCAGATTGGGTGAGTAGAACTTGCTAGAACAATCAGAAGGCGATCTGGCACCATGCAAGTGCTCAATAAATAAAAACACTATAATTATTAACCTTTATGTAGTGCTTTTTATTTCCCTGTGAGCAGCTTGTATTTGAACTTTAAAAATCTGTCTAAAACTTGTTATACGGATAGGAGAATTTATATCATTTTCTACTATTCCTTCTTTCTTCTTTCTTGGTCTTTCTTTCTTTGTCTTTCTTTCTTTCTTTCTTTCTTTCTTTCTTTCTTTCTTTCTCTCTCTCTCTCTCTCTCTCTCTCTCTCTCTCTCTCTCTCTTTCTTTCTTCTTTCTTTCTTTCTTCTTTCTTCCTTCCTTCCTTCCTTCCTTCCTTCCTTCCTTCCTTTCTTTCCTTGATACATGGTCTCATTGCGCAGTTCAGACTCCTGGTGATCCTCCTGTCTCATCCTCCACAGCACTGGTATTCCATGGCTGCACCACACACCCAGTTCCAGGGCTGGCACTGCATACCTAGGGTTCCAGGTGGCACACATGTGGCACCAGGGGATCAAACTTGGGTCCTCGAGTTTGCCAGGAAGGCACTCAAAGCACTGAACTATCTCCCCGGTTCTTATTCTCACATTTCTATTGAACTAACTGTATCAATTTGTTTTATAAACTTCCGGACTTTCTATCTTCTTTTAAATTTTCTTGCTTCTTCATCTTTTGCTATCTGAAATGTATGCATTCTCTTATTCCTCAATGATTTTTAAAGTGTACCAATTTTTTTTTTTATTTCACAATCACTGAATTCAAAGTTAAGGAGTTGCACTTCTTTAATCTTCTTGAAGGTTAATGCAAGTAAAACACAAGGCTTTTATCTGCTCTTGTGGGATAGGGAGCAAAGCAAACTATTATTCCCACTTCCCAACTTCCCTGTGTATGTTAGTATGATACTGAGGAGTATAAACAAATAGTTAGTTTTTAAAGTCTAGCTTAGTTTATTTTTCACAAGACTCTGAGCTTCCCATGTGTTTCTTTAGCTCAGCCAAATCTTCTCTCTTCCTCCTGCCCACTGGTTTTCCCCTATAGGTATGTGCAATACATTTCCCTGCTATTGTATGTGTAGTGTAGAATCTCACTGCTGCGAGTGGCACGGAAAGAAAATGCAACTGGCCTTCGGTATCCCTGGGTTCTGAGTCCGCGATTCTGCCAATTTAGATAAAAGTTTTTTATTATTATTTTAAATAATGTCGGGGCCAGTGAGATGGCTCAGTGGACTAAAGTGTCTGCTTAGGAGAACTTAGGCAAGCGTAGGGACCACAGTTTGATCCCCAGCACCACTTGCCATGCTAGTCCTGCCCCAGAGTCTGCCGAGCCAGGTACAGAGTCCTAGTGTGGTGGTGCATGCCTGTAATCCCTGTGCTGGGGAGGCTGAAAACAAGAGGCTCACTATGAGGCTGAGCTATGTAGTGAGACTGAGGCCTTGTAACAACGAAATACATCAAAATAAGAATAATAGTAATGATGATGGTGATGATGATGATGGTGATGATGTCTTACTGGCCAGAGAAATAGCTTAGTGGCATAAGTGCCTTCCTGGAAAGCGCAAGGTCCTGAGTTCAATCCTTGGCACCAAAAATAAGAAAATAAAAAATTAATGTCTGACTAAATATGTAACAAATTTTTCCTTGTCATTATTCCCCTCATGATAGAATATAACAACCATTTATATGGCATTTACATCATGTTAAGTATTGTAAGTCACCTAGAGATGATTTGAAGTGTAGGGAGGATATCTGAATTTTATATGTAGAGATAAGCATAGTATTTCCATTTTATGTAGAGGACTTAGAACCTGTGGGTTTTGGTATCCATGTGTCATCCTGGAACCAGTTTTCCATCGATACCACAAAGCGATGATGATATAAAGAGGAAATGCAGCTCTGTTGACTAAAGATCAGTTTAGATCATTGGACCCAGCGGCTCTTCCTATCTTGGGGTACTTCCATTCTAAGCAGAGCCTTATGACCCCATTCAGTGTGTAGGTGGGCCAGGAAATTAGAGTAGTCTTATTTCTAATACAATTTTAAGCGTGTACAATTAAGAGAAGTACATAAATGACATTTGGCTTTTTTACAATGCATCAGTTGTTCTCATCTATTTTCCACTTAAAAGTAAGAGTATGTCTAAGTTACTTTTCTCTCATTTCTGAGACAAAATACCCAACAGCCAAAATTAAGGAAGGAGAGATTTATTTAGCTCAAAATTAGTGGAGGTTTCAGTCCATACTGAGCTGGCTCCAAGGCAGAGTGGCACATGGCAGAGGGCAGTAGTTCATGGCGGTAGAAAACAGCAAAGAGCAAAGGCAAACGGCAAGGAACAGTGGCGACAGTGGCAGAGGCAAGCTTCTCTCCTTTCCTTCTGTTAGCCTTGAGGCTATCTGCCCCACTCACAGCTATCATCCCCCCAGTACTCAGGCCCACAATCCCCAGCCTTGGATCACGAATTAAGCACAAACTAGAACCCCACCCCAATGACTACATGAGGCTTTTGGGGGACAAATACACACAAACCATAACAGTGTATGTAATCGCAAATAAAATACCCTATTAAAGGAAAAGCAGGGTGAGTTTGAAGAATTCACCAAAGATAGCATTACCATTTCTCATTTCATTCCTCCATTTTTCAAGCCCAGAAACCTAGAAGACACAGCAGAGGCCTGCCCTCCTTAGTAATCGTGCCATAGAGGCTTGGTATGGCCCCAGTTTCCAAACTCTTCTAAAGTGAGATAAGTGTGTAAGAAAGAAATTAGTAGAATGAAAAGAATTTGGAAGTGACCACATTGAGGGCTATCTAGAAAGATTAGAAAATACTACTCAAAAAAGAGTGTGAGTGTAGTCATTCTACTTTCTGGAAAAGCAAGAGTTAAAAACCAGTACCAAAAAGCAACATGACAAAGCCTCTACCATTCTTCTAATCACAAAAGCAAGAACAGCAAAGAGTGATCAGCCTCTGTTTTGGTGAAGGGTGCTCTGATCTTCAGGATGTGGCCTTTGAGTTCCAATCTTTGTGTGGTGAGAGAGGTGTGGTGTTCTAATCTTTGGGGTAACAAAAGCCAGAAACAAGAGCCTCCAGCAGAGGGAAAGCAGAGTTAACCTCATGACCAGAAAGAAAACTGAGCTCATAAGACATATTTGACCTTGATATTATACATTTAGGAGAATGTATATAAAAATGCAGTGCGTTTTAAGAAAGGGAACTTAATTCCCAGTAAAGACATCACATTTCAACACCATTGCAATAATAACTTACATTATTTTGATGGAATCCAAATAAGAAAAAAAATGCACTTACATGTATGATTTTGCAAAAGCATATTAATAAAGAAATATCCTCTTGTTACATTCACTAAATTATTTTGCAAACAGAATTCTAACGTATGTGTTAAATGCTGGATATTCACACTTCTGGAAGACTATAATTATTAATAACAAACTCAAATGCCAAGGATAATTTCTTCAAAACAGAATATAATTATTCTAAGATAGCAAAAATAAAAACACAAATGCAGTGTCCCTTGAACATGCTTTGATATATTTCATGCTCTTATAACCATACAGAGTAAGCCATAACTTTGATTTCCTTAATGAAAACAATTTGGCCTGATGAGCTTAAGATAAGTGGCTAAGTTGCCATTCAGGTGTCACTGGTGGGAATGTAAGCTAGCACAAACACTGTGGAAATTTGTATGCAGCTTCCTCAACAAAACTAAAACTGGTAATTCCATTCAATTCAACCATTTCTTTATAAATCTCTTCCCAAAAAAGTTTAAGACATCCTGTTACAGTGACATATGCATACCTATGTTTGTATTAGCACAATTTTAATGAATAAAGCTTAGAAACATCTTACATGTTCATTGACAGATGAATACATAAAATGGTACACACATGTAAGGAAGTACTACTTTACCATAAAGAAGGATAAAATTGAATCATTTGTTTTCATGCGTACTGAGACCACAAGGTTAATTTTAAAAAAATCGGACATGCAAGTTTAAATATCACCTCATTTCTCTTAAATGAGAAACTAAAAATATAAATGAAGAGCAAATTAAGTAATGTGCAATAGGAATGAGTGAGGTAGATGTTTTTCAAATGGAAAGGCAATCAAGAAATAGAGGGGTCGGCCAGATAGCTCAGCAGATTAAAGTGCCTGCTTAGGTAGATGCGGGGGCTGGGGGTTCGATCCCCAGCCTGCCATACCGGCCCTGCCTCTGGGGCACTCTGAGACTGTGATTGAGACTGAGTGTGGTGGCACCTGCCTATAATCCCAGCACTTGGGAGGCTGAAAAATAGGAGGATCACTATGAGTCCGATCTGTATAATGAGATCCTGTAGACCCTGTACTAAACACATTTAAAAAAAGAAGAATAGAAGAATGAAGATGAAAGGAGAGAAAAGGGATGAAAAAGAACAAAGATGTCTTAAGTGTGTATACAAAGTCAGCACAAGAAATGTAATCATTATGCACTGCACAATGTACTAGTGAAAGAAAATTTTAAGACCTTGCTCTTCCTGTTTCAGTCTAGTGTGTGTTATCGTACATAGATGTTTCTTTTTCAGCCACCACGTTCTCTTCCTGGGACTAGGCCAATGAACGTGTTGGCTGCTAAATTATTGTATATCTTATGTGCATTATAGTAGGTACAGAGAGGGTCATGAAGACAGCTCAGCAGTCTAAGTGCCTGCCGAGGCAAGCACAAGGACCTGGGTTCAATCCCCATTAGCACGTGGTGTGCCAGTTCTGCCCCAGGCACACCAAGCCTGTCACCAAAACCTGGCGTGGTGGTGCAGGCCTGTAATCCCAGTGCAGGGAAGATTGAAAACAGGGGGATCATTATGAGTCTGGGCTGCATAGTAAGACTCTGTACCAAGTACATAAAATTTAAAAACATAGATATTCACAGAGAAATAATCAAAGGAAACTCTAATTTTATGACTTTAATTGTATTTGCATAACTGCTACATGCAGTACCATAACATATAGGAGAACATAAAGCTAGAGCACTGTACTGTTCGGTGCAATCCATGAAGATTACAAAATGTGCTGTATAACAAAACAACACTGAGGCTCTGTAAACACAATGTACAGAACTGAACACCAAAAAGACGTGAGTCCACATGGTGGGCCGTAAGTCTGAGCAGCATGTCTTGGTCATAAGTCTGAACAGTTGCTTTAAAGATAGGTCATTAACAGAGGAATATGTTTGTTAGACATCATATTAACAAAATAGTTAGACGAAAATGATTTATTTTGCTTAAGAACATGTGCTGTGCAATACCCTTTAAAATAAAATATAGCAGTCACCAACAATTCATCACATCCCTTGGGTTCAGGGAATATTGATCCCTCATTATCAAAAAGGACAAGGGCAAAATTATCCAGAAAATTCAGGATATTTTATTATGTAGTCATGATATTCATCAGTAATCATGGTTACAAAATGGATGCAATCAGGATTGATCTGTAGTGAATCATTCAAACATCTACTCCTTTATTTCTTCCTATGTCCTTTTTTTTTGGTATCTTAGCAGCTTCTGTGGAGTCTTCAAGGTTACTTTGATTACAAAGTTGTTACTGCTGGAAGCTGTGTTTTAAGTGTGCAATTTTGGCTCACTAATGAAGGAACTTCTGCAGATCATTTTAAGGGACCAATGAAACTAAAATACTACTAATAAGAAATCACAAAACCATAGACCTGCTTGACTCTGTGAAAATCATTGGAAACACCAAATATCCTTGACAGTGAAACTGGCATTCATAGAGCCACTGCTCTGCCTGCCTCTGCAGTAAATACCTCGGAGGATGGAAAGCCATATAAAGAATGTTGTAAAGGAGCTTACTAGCCAGGAGTGTAAGACAAAAATTAAAAACATAAAACAATCACAGAGCAAAGAATAACAGTGATAATTAATTGTTCAACTGTGTTGTGTGGTTTGGCAATGTGTATATAACCCTTGAGAAACTATGTGCACCCATATGATATATGTCTATGTATCAAAAAGTTTCACAGTAGCATCACTTCTAAAGAGTTTGTTTATATCTGAAAATTTATTTACCTCCAAATGAATCAGTTTTATCATCACCTGAGGAACTGTTACTGAATAGTCCTTAGAAGTGAGCCCAATAAACAAAATGCACAGATAAATTTTTTCTGGCCCTTTGGCACAGCTGTTCAGCCTGTGGGATCAACAGGTCTCTTAAGACCATGCTCCAAGTCATTCCCTTCTGCAAAACAACAAGCAAATGATTTTTTTTTGGATATTGGAGCAAAATAACCTCAAATCCCCCCCAAAATGTCAGGGAGCTTATTTTTTATCAATATCAGACACTGCAGAAGTCAGATATATTTTGAAGACATTTGTCGTTTCATGCATGCTGTGTTTATTTACATGACATACCTAATGAATATGCCCCAAATACAATAGGATACTCAATAACTGTAACTTGAGACAATTCATGATAAAATCATACCACTTGCTGATGTGTCCGATTGCTTGCAGGTTGGTGAATACCTTAGTATGACTGAAAGGTACTGATAAAACATAGCAACTTGTAAAGTCACTTAAGCAAGGAAAGTTGTTAAAGAGAAAATATTGCTGCTAATTTTTGAATCCCAAATTTTAAATCAAGGTAATTGACAAAAACTGTTGACTTGGAAATGGAAATATTTATGACTTAACTGACAAAAAAATAAAAACAAAACAGAACAATTTTGACTAATGCTTAGATTTCTTATTAGACTTTGGATTGCAGATAACAGAAATCTATTAGCTAATTTAAGAAAGTACACTGGAAAAACCTGGACCTTACTTTGAGTCAACCAATCTGTAGGATTTGATATAGAATGTCGTGAAATATATCAAAACCTTGAATTGAGAGTAATTTTTTCTAGGATTATTTTGAAAGGTGAACACACATTTCTAAAATAGTTTTACTTAATAAAGGAGTGATGTCTTGCCAAATGAGTTGTGTGTGATACAAATGTCCCATAATAACAAAACCAGTGGATCCCCTCCCTCTTGCTGTGGAATTGTGGGTGATTGTCTCCCAAGAACAAGAGATCATGGAAGAGGTATTGAGTGCAGAAGCAGAGGAGAAAAAGATGGAGGAATCTCTCACTTTAAGTGAGATTAGAGAGATAAGCAAAATAGGGGAGGTCGTGTGAAATTCTGTAGAGAAGCACCATGCATGTAGAAGGAGGAATCTGTTTAATGACAATCTGATGTCACATTTCTGGAAAAGCCTCAAAAGGAGGCAAAAGCAAGTGTCAGTTGGGTTAGTTTCTTACTAATGTTCCATGAAAAGACGATGAGCCCACTGATCCAGTGGGCAGCAGGAATTCTGTTAATGATCTTGGACATTGTCCTGTAGAGCAGCCCTACTCTCTCACCTCCTTCACATCAGCCACAAAGGTTTTCTGTTTTGCTTTGGTTTGTGGTATGGGAAATTGAACTCTAGATCACAAAGGTTTTCAAGATAAGTGCAGATTAGTTTATTTTACTTTATATTTCATATTTTATTTATTGTTTTGTATTATGTTATAGTATTGTCATCATTTTTATCTGAATATGTTAAGGTTATAGAATGAATCACCTGAATTTTCATTATTTCTTATGGGGAAAATTCATTTTGATATACAAGTGCTTTGGGTTGCAATCATGGTTTGGGAACCAATTATGCTCACAAACCAGAGTTTTATTGTATACTCACTTGACCTACATTTTAGTTAATTATAATTTGATGTCTAGAAAGCATTTATGTGGTTCTCTTTACAAATTTTTTCTGTAATTTTTAGCTTTCATTAATACAATTGATAGCAAAAATGAAATACTCATCAATCTAACAAATACTAGGCAAATGTGTAATTTTTATGACATCCGATGTTTCAGTTTAGAAACAAAGGGGAATCAGATAAGTATTCTATCTTTAGTACCCTTCCATAAATAAGATGTTGAATTTTGAAACTTATAAATGTTAGCTAACTTTGAAGTTGACAGGTGTGTAATCTATGACATTCTATTCATGCATAAAGACATAGTAGAATTCTTTCCATTGAACATAACGTTGAATATGAAAATGAGTGGAGATACTTTGTAAGAGAACCTAAAAAAGGTAATATTCCTAGAAAGTGAGTCGTCAGACTCTGTCTTTGTGAACTTAGAAATGTCATAGTGTTGACACTTCCTTGTTCAAATAAGTGTGGTTTGATGGGTTTGTTCATTGCAAAGTTAAAAATTACTATTCATGGCTTAATAGTAAAAGCAGGTTGAAATAAAGTCATTCTCATTGGGAAGTCAAGTAAGTCCTGCTCTTGGCTGTAAAGCTAACTTCCATGAATTGACCTTGAGATAATCAGATTCAGGGTCTGAGAAATACATACTTCATTTTTGAATGCATAGTGGGGCAGCTGGGCCATTCTGGGTGGCAGAACGTGGTGCATAACACCGCAAACATGGCACTTGGAGTGCTGAACCGTTAGGTGATTTTCTTTTTTCCAATTCTGTGGCTCAGGCACCCGCCAAGCAGGAGATTTGCGATGAATAGTGCCCATATTGATTTTTCCATAATGGAGTGTAAAAGAAAAATGGATAGGTTTTGTTGCAGGTATTTTCATGGGGTACTAAATTGGAGGATTAGTTGCAAACAGCAGTACTGATAAAGTCTGCTGTCCATCTTGATGGTTGGGTCTTTCTATTAAAATGACACATAAATAACCTATTATATCCCCCACCCATGGAAATTCAAATGCACCTGTCAACTTGATGAAGCACTTGCCTGGAGGGAAGCATTGTTTACATTTTCACTCCATTCTTCAGAAAAAGTGAGATTCTAATTATTTCTCCCACTGTAAATTAATGCCGACTATGATGGTTACCATATCTCTGTATTGTTACATCTTTTGGAAAGTTAAATAATAGAACTGATCCATCATCTATTACGCAATGTGCATTTTATGACAGCCTTCACTGAGCTCCTTTGTCCTGTTTCTATAAATGCTCATATCTTCCCTGACTTCTGTGATTTTTGTATCTTTTGTGATCTTTAAGGAATGCTAGCTGATACGCAGTTCATTCCCAAACTCTAGCTTGCCTTGTTTCTTTCCTTTATCAAAACCCTTACAATTATTAACTGATCCTTGCCTGATTTCATGAGTGTAGTCTGCGCTGTATGCGATTGTTACGCTCTGCTTGGTATATTGTTAGCACAAGATGTATTAGATCTATGCATACAACATTCAGTTATGTTTGAAATTGCCACTTTCACATAACTGAGTTTTCAGAATAATTCACTTTTTCGTTATTGTTCTTAATGAAACATCCTGGTGAACATTTGTAAGCATAATTACTTTAAATAATGCACTTTATCACGACTTCTTACTACCACCCCCAACTTGGAACATGCGTTTTTCCTTCTTAATGATCTTCCCACATACACTTTCATCATCATGAAATAAATGATGTCTTCATGGGAATAAAACAGGTAGGGACACATACATAGTTTATATGAATTCTGTAACAACCTTATGCAAGCTGAGAGTAAGACTGAGTACAGTGCTACCGTATGAGCTTCAATCTGGAATTTTCTATTGTTTCCTACACAGACATTCATTAATCTACTTATAAATTAAGTACTGTGCTTATTGAACTCCATGTGTCTCTTAAGTGACCTTCGAATTAGAATGAGTTGAAAATTACAGATTCAAGAAATGAAAATTGCAGCTGCCCAATTAAAGACCTCTGCTCAGATATTTAAAAATTACATTCAGGGCCCACATCTCATGTCCTCTGTACACAAATTCCTTTTCCTGAAGAACCTTGAGGGGTGAGCTGATCCCGCAGTGGGTCATCTTTCCAGTGTGTAAGTCTCAGGCCAGTTTCCAGCTTCCTCTGCTTTATGGCTTCTTTCTTCTAATATGTAAAGTCCTACAGTGAAGTTCAAAATATAATGGCACAAAAGCATTAGCAAACTTAAATTGGGCATTTGATCAAGAACAATTTCAAAACCTCAGACTGTCCTTATTTTCAGCTAATTTGGTCTAACTAAATTCATGAAAATACCTTTTAGCTATACATAGTAAAGAAATTTACTAATATTCATTTAACCCATTTATTAAAAATCATTTTTAATAATTAATTTGTATGTCTATTCAGGGTTTGTCTAATTTCCTGTGAACTCTTGAAAAGATATTACAGCAGTTTGCAAGGAAACAGACTAAAATATTTCAAAAATATCTAGTACAATATTTGTCAGTTTTCGCTTCATTCATAATGATCTTCCTGCATTTTTAGTTCCTGGTTTTATTCATATGTGTTTGCAGTATATGATGACTAGAAGCATCATGGGTGTTGGTCTGAGTACCTGACATGTCTTGGCCTTTTTACTTCACCCTTCCCACTATCTCCACCCTCCTTCCACCTCTTACCCCCTTTCGTCAAAGATTTACTTCCCTATTGCCTTTTATCTTATCTTTTACTTATTCTTTAATTTATTTATATTTTGGGTTTCTTATATAAGTAACCATGTGATTTTTAGGCAAATATATCTCATTTTATTTGACTTAATTGTAGTGTAAAAGCATACCCCTTTTCTTACATGTGACTCAAGTTTATCCTTCTTTATTGCAGAGTGGTATTACATTAAGTATAACATGTTCTTTATCCGTTCTTCTGCTAATAGATATATAGGCTGCTTCCAAGATTTAGCTATATGAATTTTTCCCCTATAAAAATGGATATGCATGTTTCACTGCTACATGATATCTTTAACTGTTTTCGCGAAGATACCAAAGTGAGATAGCTGAATCAAATAGAGTTCCCAATTTTAATTTTCTGAGGAATCTCCATACTGATTTCCATAGTGTTTGTACTATTTTACATTTCCACAATGTAAAATACCTCCCCCAAACACCCTCACCAGCATTTTTATTCTTTGATTTCTTGATAATAGACATGCTTTCAGGATTAATACAGAATTTCAGTTTTATTTTAATTTGAATTTCTCTTGGCCAGAATCATTGAACAGCTTTTATATATTTATTGTACAAATATACTTCTTCTGAGAGGTGTCTGTTCATTTCATTGGTTCTTTAATATGCAAGAGTTAATTATTTATTTCTTTGTATATTGTAGGCATTAGTCTTCTCTGAGAAGTGTCAGACAATTTTCTTCCCAATCTGTAGGTTGTTTTTTACTTTGCTGTGCAGAAGTTTTCTAATTTGATAAAATCCCATTTGTTGATTCTTGGTGGTTTTTTTCGTGCAGTGCTTTGCCCATACCTATGTATTTAAGAGTTTTGTTTCTTATATTTTTCAGAAAGCTAGGTGTTCAATTTGAATATTTGCATCTTTGATCCATTTTCATTTTAGTTTAGTACATGGTGAGAGCTGTGGACCTAGATTCTGCATGTGCATAGCACATTTCCCTGCACAGTTTACAGAAGAGGCTAGCTTTCTTCCAGCCTGTATTTGAATCTCTTGTCAGAGATCAGAGTACAGTTGGATGTGACGAGGTTGCTTCTGCTTCCTCTCTTCTTTTCCACTGATACACACGTCTGTTTCTGTTCCAGCAGGATGCTGTTTTCATCACTGTGTCTTTGTGATACAGCTCTTGTTTCTCAGGATTGTTTTGTTGTCCCAGATCTTTTGTAAATGTTGAGACTATTTCTGTGAGGAATCCTATGGTATTTAGATTGGGATTGTGTTAAACCTGTATATTAGTTTTGAAACTATGATCATTTTGATAATACTTCTTCTCTGAGAGTGTCAGAATCTTTCCATTTTCTGATGTCATCTTAAATTTTCCTTTTTGTAGTATGGTGGCTTTTGTTGTAGATATTTTTCATTCCTTTGGTTAGATTAATTTCTAAATACTTAATTTTTCTATTTATTTATTTTATTTATTTATTTTTTTGGCAGAACCAGGGATTGAACTTAGGCCCTTGTACTCGCCAGGGAAGCACTTATTCCAATGAGCCGACTCCCTGGTCCCTATTTAATTTTTCTTGATGCTATTATGAATAGTTTTATTTTTCCTATTTTTTTCTCAGTAAGGTCATTATTGGTGTACAGAAATGCTATTTATTTCTCTATGTTTTTTTAGTACCTTGCTAATTTCTTGAATTTAGTTATTATGAACAAGAGTGGTGATAGCAGACATCCTGGTTTTGATCCTGATTTTAGAGGAAAGTTTTAAGATTTTCCCCCACTTGGTATATTAACAGTAGATTTGTTATAAATAGCTTATATCAGATTGAGATAAAGTCCTTCTATACCTGTTTTCTTTAGAGGTTTTTTTTTTTTTTTTTTTTTTGCCATGAGTTGATGTAGGATTTTGTCAAATGCTTTTTTCTGTGTCTATTTGTTGGGAGCTCCAGAAGTTGGAAAATTGGTCAAATGTGTGTAGGTGGGACTAGGCCTCAGTCCCTAAAGCAAACAAGCTACCTCAGTCCTGAGATAAATATCCTGTCTAGTTAATGTTGGCTATTAGTTGCTAGGCAACATTGTGTCACATATCACTAACTTTTAAAGGTATAAATAAAGGTCTGTTTTGTTTTGTTTTGCTCCAGGGGTTCTCTCACAGCCTGGCAGAGGAGCCACCACCTAACCAAGATTTTGTCTTCTTGTCTCTCTTTGCCTCATTCCTGAAGCCATTTCTCCAATCATACAACTGACCCACTGAGATCTATTGAGATGATCATGTAACTTTGGTCCTTTCTTCTTCTTATATATTATACTTATAGATTTGCTATGTTGAACCAACCTTGCATCCCTGGGATGAAACCTAGTCGGGTTTTGACCTAGTTACTAATAATTTTTGTGACTCTGGTGGTATCCATTGTGATTTAACCTTTTTCATTTCTAATTGCCACTGATACGGGTTATTTCTTTGCTTTCTGGTAATATTGCTTAAGAGTTTCTCTATTTTCTTTATGCATTGTTTTAATAACTAGCTCTTTGAGTCTTTATATTATTTTACTTACTCTGGATTTCACTAATTTCTACTCTGATTTTTATAATTACCTTTTCTTTATACTAGCTTTGGATTGGATTATTCTTGATTTTCTAGAACATTGAAGTACATAATTAGAATATTGATTTGGGCTTTTCTCTATTTTTCTGTTGTGTACATTTACAGCTATAACTTCTCTTATGATGGCTTTCATTGTGTCTCATAGCTCCTGGTATGTTATACTGGCATTATCATTTGATACTAGGAAAATCTAATTCTTCTATGATTTATTGTGTAACCCTCTGATTATTCACAAATGGATTATTGTTTTTACGTGTTTGCATAATTTATGTATTTTTTGTTATTGATTCTTAGTTTCATTGCACCATTATCTGGTATATGCTTGGGAAATTTTTGATTATTTTGTATTTGCTTAATCATGCCTTATGTACTAGTATATAGTTTATTTTAAAGAAACTTCCATGTGCTTATGAGAATAATGTGTATTTTATTGTTGTTGGGAAGCATTATATATATATATATGTTACATTTATTTGTTCAAAGATGTGGTTCAACTCTAATGTTTCTTTGTTGACTTTTTGAATAGTTTATCTGTTTGTGACAGCAGGATATTAAGGCTTACTATTATAATTGCATTGATACTTATCTCATTTTTATGTGTTGTAATATTTGCTTTGTAAAGCTGGTATGCCAGTGTTTGCCATATAAATAATTTTTACCTGTTCCTGTTGAATCATCCCATTATTCAGTATGTAGTGACTTTCTTTGCCTCTTCTGATCAGTTTGGGCTTGAAGTTCAATTTGTTTGAAAATAAGCTAGGCACTCATGCTTATTTTGGGGATCTTGTTGCATGTAACATTGCTTTCTTTTCTTTCTTTCTTTTTCTTTTTTCTTTCTTCTTTTTTTTCTTTCTCCATTGTATTTTTAGCCTTACAATTTCTTTTTGTATTAAATCATTTCTTCTATAAGCATGCTGTTAGTTTGTGTCATGATTCAGCCAAGCAATTTGTGTCTTTAGATTGGGGAGTTGAGACCTGTCATATTGAGAGTTCTTACTGAAAGATATTGACTTCTTTCTGTCCTTGCAGTATTTTTTCCATTGTTGACTTTTTCACATTCTACTTAACTCCTCACTCTGCCTAGTCTGACCATTCTATTACACCGTTTGGCCTTATAGACTTCATTTTTTTCCTTTTAGTATATTCTTAATAATTTTTTGAAGTGTTGGTTTGTGGTCATGAATTTTAAGCTAATCTTTGTAATGGGAAAAACTTATTTCTCCATCAATTTTGAAGGATGATTTTGCAGGCAAATCAGTCTGGGTTGGAAATTGTCTTCTTATAGGGCTTGAATGCACTTCACTCCAAGGTTTCCTGGCCTTAAGATTTGTGTCAAGAAATCTGCTGTAACTAATGCCCATGAGTTTACCTTAGCAAGTGATTTGTTGTCTTTCTCTAACAGTTTTAATATTTTCTTTTTGTATTTGCCTTCTTGGGATTTTGATCATGATATGTGATGGAGTGTATAATTCAGCTCTTTTCCTTTGGATATTTTCCTCATCTGTGATAGTTAATCATGCTGTCAAATTGAATAACAAATGCCTAGAAGATTAGTTGAACACAGTTCTCATTTGGTGGAGAGGGAAGAGCCACCCTGGATTGCATGGCATCAACCAGTAGACATGTAGCCTGGATGGAATAAAAAGGGAAAGAAGGGAGGATGGCTGCTGCTTGCTTGGAGGAGCTCCAGTTTTCACCATTGCCTTTAGATGTCCACCTTCAGGCTTCTGGAACAGGCTCTTTAACCTTCTGATGCAGACTATTCAGCCTTCTAAACCAGATCTTTAGCTATCCAATATGAACTTAGAGAGGACTCTGCAATGAGCACCAGGCCTTTGACTTTTGACTGGATTCTCTGGTTCTCTAAGGTACATATGGTCCTTTGGCATTCTTCTTGGTTCTGAAGGTGGCCATCATAAGCTACCATAATTATTTGTGTATTAGATGATGTAAAATATTATATGTTTCTCTCCTGAATCCTAACTTATACATTATCAATGTTCCATGGACTGGCTCTGGGCATATGAGTTTTTGGAGGTAACTTGTTACTTTGTCTTCTCATATTTTCATCATATGTGTGTGTGTATGTGTGTGTGTGTATGTGTGTGTACTCACATGTGTGTCCGTGTGTGCAAGATTTTTTTGGTTGGTTTTATTGAAAGGAATTTGTTGCTAATATGGCGATATCTCCTTAAGGTCACTGTGTCATGTGTGGCTTTGCACATGTCTAAGACTAAAACTAACCCATGTCTATCATCATCCACTAAACTAAAGTAAAAATGGATTAAATATTTATTTATGTTTACATTAATTTTATTGAGAAAGAAATAGCAATAAAACAGTTTCAAAACAGGTTGGTAAGACAGTTACAATAATTAATAAATTGCATATTTTTGTCTTTGTAGTAGTTATTCATAGTACACGATATCTTGTCTAAACACTATTAGTTCAAAGCATTGTTCTCATTGAACTAAGAGAAAGTAGGTCTATATTTATGCTATTTTGTATATACAGATATATATATTTTTTTCCACTATAAAATGGACCTCATTTATATTCCCCTTTTTTGTTTACTTTTGTGGATGAAATATTTAAATATTAAAACAGAAACCCTAAATGTACTGGAGGAGAAAGTAGATAGAAAATTTGAAGACATAAGCATAGATAGAGACTTCATGAACAAATATCAAACTGCTCGGGAAATACTTCACAGAATCAACAACTGGGATCTCATCTTACTGGAAATCTTGTGAACATCAAAGAAATCATCAACAGAGAGGAAAAAAAAAAACCCAAAAGAAATCATCAACAGAAGGAAAAAAAAAGCCATAAACTGGAAAAAAATTTAGCCGACTATATCTCAGACAAAGAATGCATTATTTTGATACCAAAGCCAAATAGAGACACTATGGGAGAAGAAAATTATAAGTCAACATGCTTGATGACCACCGATGCAAAATCTTCAATAAAATTCAATTAAAGAAAATTAATAAAATGTATGGGACTGGCCAAATAGCTCAGTGGATTAAAGCACCTGCAAGCAGGCACAGGGGTTGGGGAATCAATCCCCATACCTGCTGTGCCAGCCCCACTTCCAGGGTGAGCTGAGACAGCAACTGAGACTGGGCATGGTGGTGTGTGCCTGTAATCCCAGCTCTTGGAAGGCTGTAAACATGTGGATCACCAGGAGTCAAATCTGGTAGTGAGACCTTGAATACCCTATAGACCCTTCCCTAGGGGAAAAAAAGAACATTAATAAAATTTTAAAAATTAACAGTGACCTAACCAAAAGGAAAGCTAAAAACCACACATACTATAGCATCAAAAATAAAATGAAATGCTTAGAAATAAATTCAATCAAGGAAAGGAAACATTTGTACACTGATATAAAACATTAATGAAATAATTCAAGGAGATGCCCATGAGCTGGAAGTTGGCCTATGCATTAGAAGGGTCCAGTTGTTCACACAGCCATACTACTAAGTGTTCTACAGACTCAGTGTAATCTTTTTTTAATCTTTTATTTATTTCTGTATTTGGTACAGGATCTCACTATGCAGCTTGGACTCATAGTGATCTTCCCATATAAGCCTCCCCGTGGCTGGGATTATAGTTGTGCACCACCTCGCTGTATTTCAGTGGCAGGCACTGGGGCTGCATGCTGTATAGGGGATCTAACTCAGGTCCTTGCACTTGCCAGGCAGGTGCTTAGACCACTGAGCTATCTCCCCAGCCTCAATGCAAACTTTATTAAAATTTTAAGAAGGTTTTTCCATAGAAATAGAAAATTAATCCTAAAGTTCACCTGGATCAGAAAGCATTCCTAGGTACATAAAATTTGTTTCACTGGACTCATTCCTTACTTTTCTACTGTAAATTTGTATTATAGCATAACAGCAGATGGTTGTGTGTCTCAGTGCCTTTCTCTGAGGGATATAGGGAGCAGTTTAAGTGTTTACCTCCTTGGTATGAGGAGCGGCAGGGCATATGCATGTGTGGGAGAGTGGCAAACTGGATTTTTTTCCCTACTTTTTCTCTGTGTAATTTTTTGTGTATGTTTACCCAAGCATTGCAGAGAGTCCAATAGATTCACACTACTCCAAGTTTGTTAGAATTTTTTTTATTTTGATTTTTCTGGTAGAAGTAGTCCAGTTCAGTACAATGGCACATAAATCCAGATTTGTCAGTTTTGGAGGAGGTCACAAGGAAACCATCAGATTACTCATGCGTTGATGATAAGGACGATCCTTTCTGGTAAAGCATATACTTTCATAACAGAACAGTGTTATGAGTGGATGATGGTGGTGATGGTGATGATGCTGATGCTGATGCTGACTTTGACTCTGGCCATGTGAGCCTGAGTTCCTGTGACAGTGAGATGGAGCAAGAATGACTAGGACAGATCAAGGGAATGCAGACAGTTTGATTGAGATAACAAAGAAAACAGCAAAGAGAGTATGTATTTCATAAGTTGAAATGTTGCAAAATGACCACACTATCAAATGCATTATCCAATACTGGGACTAAGTCTAAAACTACAGTGAGAGTCTTAGCAGAGGTGGAAGGTACTGGAAAGAATGCCTGCACACTACCATTTAATGCTGGAAATTGTACCAGATGAACCGTTGCATGGTGTTGTGAAATACACAGGCTAAAACCCAAGTAAAACATTTGAATGCACCAATAGTCACATTAAAGAATGTACTTATCTTGACACCTCCCTCGCTGAGCTGAAAATAAACACAGGGCTGCTGTACTTTGAAGAATTTCTCATGGTGATCACAGGAATGTAAAAGACTTACGGAAAAGTGATGATGGGTCAAAATAGGGCACAAAACTTTATGCCCCTGGAGATGCAAAGACGTATTATACTTTCACCTTAGACATTTATTCTTGAACACAGCCATCAGGCCCTCATTTATGTAGTAACAAATCAGATGATGGTGTTGTGAACAGACTTGTTGCTTTCATCTTCCAAACTACTTGGAATTTGACAGTTGACAAGTAGTTTACCAGCTTCCAGCTGATGTTTTATTTGCTTCCAAACCACAAATTGATCAGTGTAGAAACTGTATGGAGGAACAACGCAGAAATCCCAAATGAAATGGTACAGCTTCAAAATAGAGAATTGTGAGGTACAGCACATTGGTATTCAGAAAGATATAGAATTGGTCTCATATATCGCAAAGAAAAACAGACTAGTACTGCTGATGGGCAGTTTCTCCACCATGGGCAAATATTGATAGCGAAAATTCAACAAAATGGAAACCTGAGATGCAAACTTTCTACAACAAAACTGAAGATGGAGTAGATATTGCTGATAAGTTATACAACAGCTCTGATGTCACTTGAAGCACAAAGCACTGACTAATGGTTATATTTTATGCAATTTTAAAAGTGTGGTACAGGTCATTTGATCATTTACAAAGAAAATATCAAATACAAAATATCACACAGAAATTTTCTTAGAGGATTGGGACTGAAGCTCGTAAGAGCTCTTTTATAGCAGAGGAAAAACAAGATGTTTCTGCCCAGGGAACTATAAAAAAAAATTATAGAACACCTTGATTAGCTGACAGGTAGACAGATAGGCACAGAATCATGAAGACCTACTATGACAACAGGAAACCAGAAAAAGCTGTCATCTAAGCTGTCAACTATGCCTGCAAAGAAAGTACAAGACAACAAGACATTTGTGCTATCAGTGTAAATGAGATGTGGGCAGGGAACATGTAGTTGTCATGTGGAGACGGCCTTCATTGTGACAGTTGAAGCAAAGCTTATTTCTGTGGTAGACTTTGGTTTGTGTTTGCATTGTAGTTCACGTGGGTTTTTATTTTTGATGTTATTTTAAGGTTTTGTAAGCAAGTAAACAGCTGACGTAAAAATTAAGAACTTAATACTGTATTTTATTGATTTTTATGTTCTTGTCAATTGCACACTGTGTAATATAATAAGAATTTCAGGAAAGAATGGCAAGACCACTGAGATGTCAGGTATGCTATATAAAAAGGCCAGGAAAGCAACACACATGTGGTTGTATAAGAAAAACATATGCATGGAGCATGCTGTTGTCAGTTGTGCAGACTGTGTTAGGTATGATAACTGAAGTAAAGACTATTTTTGGTAAAACTCGGTTGATATTTTGATAGTAGTTCATAAAGGAACTTATCTGTGTTCTTTTATAGTTAGTACACCAATAAGAGTTTAGGTTGAGAATTTTGATGCTTTATATAAACAATAAATATCATAAATTTAGTACTTTATTTTTATTTTTCCTGTTAAGTGCTCATTTTGTGATATAAGAAAACTCATGAGATTAAAATCAATAATTCATCAATAGAAATATTCTGAAGAATAAACAGGTCTGACAGACCTGCATTTCTGCACTTTGATGACAGAATTAGTGTTGTGTTCTGATGGTCGGTCATTGAAGGAGGGGCTTTTCAATAAGTGATGTTGGAATACTAAATATCCTCAACGTGAAAGAAGGAATTTGGACCTTGTCCTAATAAGACATTCAAAAATCAACTCAAAATGAATTGAAGTCTTAAGCTGAAGACCTGAGACTATAAAATTATTAGAATAAAAATCTAGAGAGCATAAACTTCTATAAATTGGTCTCAACAATGATTGCTTAGATATGACCCCCAAAACATGGGAACAACCCCTAAAGTAGACAAGTGACAGTGTATTAAATTAGAAAGATTCTGCACAGGAGAGGGAAAAAGAATGACAGAAAGGTGGTAATCTTTGGAATAGGAGAAATAATTTGCAATCATATGTCTGATAAAGAGTTAAGATCCAAAAATTATGAAACCCAAAGAACCCAACAGCAAGAAACAAATAACCAAATTAAAAAATGAACTACAAACCCAATGGACATTTCTCAAAAAAACATGTATTAATGGCCAAGGAGTTTATGAAGAAAATATTTAAAGTCCTGAATCATCAGGGAAATGCAAAATTCAAACCTCAGAGAGACATCAATTAATATGTTAGAATGGCTGTTTTAAAAAAGAGTACAGAATTGTTGGCAAGGATGTGGTAATAAACTGGCAGTGAAACTGTGAATTGGTGTAGTCATGATGGAAAGCAGTATAGGGATTCCTCAAAAAATAAAAATAGATCTTCCAGTGAGTATGTGAAAGAAACCTTCATCCTCCAATGACAACTATGTCAGTAATCACAACAGCTAACACATGGAATCAACGTGAGTGAACATATATAGATACAAATGTGGAAATATACTGAAAAAGTAGACTCAAAGGCACTAAACTGGAAGTTTGGTTGACAGATGCACACCAATTGTCCCCATTTTTTCATAAATAATGTTCATCTTCACGTGTGGCTTTTTTTCTTTCTTTGTCTAAGTTCCACTCCAAAGGAAGAAATCCATTGTGGGTCATCTGTATTCTGTATTTCCAGAGTTGATTTGTATAAATGTCTGTAATTTTGAATCTCTATCACAGAGTTTGTAATTTACTCTTTTTAAATTATAATTATGTGAATTTGTGTCCCTTACTACATTTTAAGTTTTCATGAAGGACTGGATATATTTTATTCTATCTTTCTCATTGACATGGAGTCTTGAATTAATAAGTCAAAATAGTTTTTCAAATAATCAGAAAGGATTTAGTTAAACCCAAGTGCAGATGATACATACTGATTTCATTTATAGTTGTGAAACACAACTTGGAAGCAGTCTTTGTATCTCTCAGAGGAAGATAGTAATTAAACACACTCGTGTTTTTGCCATTAAATCATTAACATCCTCCTCAAACCATTGCATAAAGGAGGATTTAGTTCATCTTTTCTTGTGGGGCTCCCACTGCAGGTAGAAATATATTTTATTCCTTTTAAAATAGAAATTTTTTATTCCTTTCATTTGAGACTTACCATCTATAAAACCAAAACAATACATTTTACTTACAGGAGCATTTAATGAGGCAATTAATTACCATAGAATCTATTGTGAGTCCTGGAGAGAAGATTTTATGTGCGTGTGAAGAGGTGTTATTCTAGCAGAGTTACAAGCTGAGCTATCTTGGTCGTGTAGGTGGTGTGGGCCAGGTGAGGTGTCAAGACAGCATCTGAATAAACTTTACTGAATTAGGAAATCAGAAGTTAGAACTCACACTGTGCTATGTTTTCACACTTTGCCTCATGATACCTGTGAAGGACAGGTCTTAGCATTGGTAGAATCACTGACATAAAAGAGCAGCTTAGTTTTCTATGTCAATTTTGCAGTTGGCAAAAATGAATGGGCTTCAGTAACTTCAAAGGCTGCATAGTAAAAGCAAAACAAAATGAAAAAAAAAAAACAGGTGACCCCCAACATAACAAATCTGCTTAAATCACATCATATATTTATTTCTTTAAGAAATCCATACTTAGTGCTTCTTATAGACTAGGTTTAAGTCCCTTTTTTCCCTGAAGTTTATTTGTGTGCAGGAGGAAAGATAATAAACAAATAGACAAGAAAATAGAAATAGAATGGTTTTTAGTATCACAGGTGTCCTAAAAAAAATAAGGCCTAGGGGTATTGTTGAGGGGGAAGATTCTATTTCCTGAGGATAATCAGGAAAGAGTGAATGGCATTTGTATAGTTGCAGGAGGGGCTGGAGCCAAGTATGTCTTGGGGAGAAAGATGCAATACCTGCTGTGAAAGTCGTGCAGGAGCCTGTAGGATGCTTGAGAAGTTTAGCACGGTGACTGCCAGTTCTCCCCCTTCCATTGTCAGCCCACGTACAGTACTTAACATGGTTTCTGCAAAACAATAAAGAGTATAAAGATTACATACAGAATTCATATATTTTGGGCCATTTCAGATACCAGAAAAAAATGTGGGCAATGAAATTTGGAGGTAATTTATCCTGAAAGTCATGTGAAGAAGGTACACTTCAGACGGCTCCCCTAAAGCACGTCCAACCTACACACAAGCATTGGCTTGCGTTACTCAGACCTTTTCCTGCCATTACAGGAAATGAATCCAAGAGATGAGCCAAGCAGCAAGTGTTAGTCACCAGCACAGGCAGCCCTCATCCTTTGATGTGAAAAGTTTCCAGACAGAAAGTATTTTCTGATTCCATATCCTGTGCATCAAAACAGAAGTAGAGGTGTCTGCTGAATAAGATTTTAACCCTTCTTTTTTTCTCTCTCTCTCTTCTTGAAATGACTTCTTGCTTTGCTGCTCAGGCTGATCATGAACTCCTGGTTTTAAGCAATCATCCTGTCTCAGAGTCCTAGCAGCTGTGACTACTGGTGGGTACCACCATTCCTGGCTGGAATAATAGTTCAAAAGTGAAAGGGCAAGCAATCTTCATATTAGTAGATTGCTTAAAATCCTTCCACCAATGATTTACTGGCTTATTTTCTCATGTACTGATGTAAATTTTAGACAGATTTTTGTACCACACTTCAATTCTGCTATCTGGAGTGGTAAACGTTGGAGCCATGCTTATTACTTCCCGATTAATGAACCTATACACGTTGTTATCACACTAAGTGAATGCATTTATTTTGTCAGTTCTGCTAAACTAGGAATGGAGGTATTAGAGTGAATGGAGGAACAATCTTCAAGTTCCATTTTTTTTCTTTTCTTTTTGGTCTTAGAGGAAGAAGAAGAACCTCAAAAAAAAAAAAAAGAAGAACCTCAGATTTTGAATATTTGATCTATTGTACAATGTTCAGATTCTGTTTATCTTCTGCACATTCTGACTTAAAAATTTTTCCTATCTCTAAGTATAGAGTCTTCAGTAAAGTGGAAAGCACTGCTGGCTCTGCCAGAATGACTCCTTTACCTTTAAACAATGCATTTACCACCGGGAGGATTTCTCTTAAAGAGCAGTGGGTGGTTGTAGCAAAGATGTGGTAGTGTTCTTCTTTACCTTCCTTCTGTCTGACTTCACTCCCACACCCTGTATTCCCCGTCATCCTGTTCTTATACCTGTTCAGTGATAAAACTAGGGAATGTTTGGTACTATTACCAACATTTGCATGCTTATCCACAAGCAAAACTGGCAGTATGGCTCAGACCTGAGACTTTCCACTCTCCTGCAATACCCTGCACTTTTTCATGTATTTATTTCAATTCCCAGCAGTTTTGAAAATATCCTAACCGGAAGTCAAATTCTTTGTGGTTTCTCATTGTGTTTCTTAAGAATTTTGTCGCTATAGTATCAAAAAATGTATTGCCACTAACAGATGCAAAATGTAAATTGTTGATTAGCAAATTTGGGATGTCCAAGAGCAGAATTTATACATAATGTGTTTACAAACACATAAAAATACATATTAACTTTCCCCAAATTGCATAATTTCTATTTAAATTAAGCACAGGTAATTTTGTTTAGAAGTATGGCTTTCTAGCAATGTACCATAGTTTATTACTTTTCTCTAAATTGGTTCAAATTTACCTAAGTGCTCATTCTATACTCCTAATGATTTTGTTAAAGAAAGAAACATCAAGGAATAATCATTTTACTCATCTAATTTATTTGTAGGTAATCTTCTATTTTTTCTTTTTTATTGTAAATCAACACAAAATGAAAAAAAATATCCAAAACTAGTGATATACTCATACTGAATAGAAATCAAAATACCAAGATTAAAAGTAAAAACACCAAATATGTATATAATTCATAATGTCTTATTTGCTCTAAAGTCTTAGTTTAAGTCACAGTCATATGAAGACAGATTCCAACATGAACCAGCTATGCCTTAGAACTAAAGAGTGAGAACTCTGGATGAATCCACAAGGGCTTACATTTTACCATTTGGAGAAACAACTATTACTGTATGACTTTAGTATTCTGTGAATAGAAGCTAGCATTTCCTGTTAGCTACATTTTTGAATTTTTGACACTTTTCATTTGTACCATTACTTATAACACTGTGGACATAAGCACAACCTTAATTATACATTTGCCTTCATTTAATTCTAAGAGGTACTAGAGTCTGAACAACCCTTGAAAAGTTTATGTGTTAGAAACTGTTGTGGTTTATGACTAGATTCCCCCCATCAACACTTCATGAGCTCATAGATGGAGTTCTGGGGAGGTGGCAGAAGCATGGATGTGTGGTGCTGGAACATGGGTACATGGTAGGTGGATTAGGACACTGATTGGCAGAGTTGTGTAATTGTTGGTACTTCATAAATGGAAAATCCTCCCTTGGGTGTGGGTGGAACCAACCAATAGGCTTTAAAGCTGGATGTGATAAAAAGGGAAAGGAAGGCTCATTCCTCCTGCTCCTGGAATGCGCTGCACTAGACCTTTTCTCCTCTGCCGTGCCTCTCTGTTGTGCCACCCTGCCTTGGAGCCAGTTACTATGGACTGAAACCACTACAAACTGTGAGATAAAATATACCTCTCCTAATATAACCTGTGGCATCAGGTATTTTTTTCAGCAATGACAAAGTAACTAAAACAGAACCTTAATGCTAAATGCCCTATTAATAAAAGGTACCTAGGTCAGGAGGCCTCTGTCCTCATGTATGTAGTGATGTTATTATCCTGGAAATGGGTTCATTGTCTGAAGACTAGATTTGCTGTAGAGATGAGTTCTGCCCCCTCTTGTTCTTGCTGTCTCTTGCCTGTTTATGTTCTGATGTGGCTCTTGCCAGATGCTGAAGCCATGGGTGTGGGCTCCCCACCTCCAGAGCTTGGCCACTAGTAACTTCGTAGTCATGAGAAATTTCCCAGTCAGATATACTCTGTTGTGGTATCAGAAAACAGATGAAGAGACAATGGTATCACTTTTAACAAAATGAAGCATTTATAGGTAAAATGCACATTTTTCTGAGACTTTTTGTTTTCAGTATATTATAGGTATCAAAGCAACTTACATCCTCAGTTCTTTCCAGTTTCTTTTCTTGATTGTTCAGTGAGGATCTCACTAATTTACTAACTCGCCCAGACTGGGCCAGTCTTCCTACTTCAGCCTCTCAGAGTCCAGGGATTAAGACTTGTGCTACCATGCCCAACTGAGACAGCTTTTCAGTGAAAGGTTGGCTCCTAAAAAAAGTAATGAATAAAATCACCATCACTGGAGCATAACTTGTTTGTAGTTTTAACTTCAAATTCTCAGGAGACCAATTGGATCCTCCTGTATGACCCAGTTTCATGACCCTGGTTTTTAGTCTTGCTGACTTGCCGCACCTGGAAACTGAGTAAAAATTTTAATGAGAAAAGAAAAGTAAGCTACCTAAGAGCTGTTTAAAAATGTATCTATGCAGTAAATCTGTATACCACTGTGTAATTATAATAACATAAACAACTCCACTATAAGGACATTCACATCAGACCTAATTTCATTCTGAACTATTATAATGCAATTAACAGACTCACAGTCCTGTTTTAATTAAACTCTGTTGTGAAATATGCAGCATTTGAACCTGTTCCGGCCTGTTTCATCTACCACTGAATTACCATCCTTAACTTGTTTTTCTGCTGAATGATGAATTTCATTTAAAGATTACTGTTCATGGGGCTGGCATCTCACGGATTCCCACACATTTCTGTGCCTCCAGATCAAGGCCAGCTTTAGCTCATCAGATGTGTCCTATATGTGTAGTGTCTCGATTCACTTGTCTCAATAGATTTATTAACTCAGCTGGGCTCCCCTAGAAATGATGAGACATGTTCAATTGGTTTAATGAAAGAGATTTTAGATGACAGGAGCGAGACTTGTGGAGCTAACTTCAGATTATGTAGGGCAGAGCAGCTATCTTCTGACCTAGCTCTTTGGAGAAGTACTGAGTAGGCTCCAATTTTCCATGGATATTGTGGAGTCTGCCAAATAGTTTAACCATTACTCACTAGAGAATGGAAAACAAAGGCATCTGTAGAAAATGTGGTGTGTAGAAAAGTCATGTCCGCTTCTTTCTCTCTCTCACCTACACAAGGCAAGAATGTCTATGTTGTCTGGTGTTGGCCTCAGCAGATCTTTCTCTTCCTCTCTCTGGATTGCCTCCATAGCCTTAAAGAAACTTAAATGAGGAGCATTCTCTGTGGACATTGAGCTTGGTGACTGAACAGCACCCATCAGTTTGCTGAGTGGGTCGCTGCTTGGCAGCTAGTTTTAAGGACATATACATTTGAAAAGCAAGAGAAATGAGAGTGGCAGAGTCATGCTCACCTACAGAGATTATTCGGGAATGAGGCACATGATCTAAGAAGAAACACGATTTCTTCATCCTTCCCCATTCTGTAGTCGTGTTCTGATCAGTCGCTCTTGAGGCTTCGTTCCTGTTATAAAATATCTATGTTTTTTTTTTTCTTACCTTGCCCTACATTTTCTAACCCTAGGGAGGATTTTAAGAAGTTTTCAAAGCTATGCTCGAGGCTGTCTTTGGAAGTTAGAATGTGAAGCGATTACCCGTAGGGCAGGGTGTTTTCATGCCAGTGTGAAAACACTTAATATATCAGCAGGTAACTGAACTATTCTCTGCTGTGGGAACATCTGCCTCTGATGATTAATCCACTTCTAGGAAGGTTTTATGGGTCGGTCACCCTCACTTCTTCCTTCCCAGAAAGGAGTGGATACTGAAACAGCAACAGATCAGGCCCTGAGTCTGTCTGGGGTCTCGCTGCCTGGTGGTGTTTTAAGTGTTGCAACTCTCAGATTCAAGACAGCTGGTTAGAAACTCTGAAACCTACTGAAGTTGCTTTGGTATTAGATGTTTAGGGCCCCAACAAGAAAGAGAAATGCAGCCAGTCTTTCCTATGTAATTTTTAATATTGCTTCTTCCTTTCTTTTTTGGCGGAGCTGGGGATTGAACTCAGGCCCTTGCACCTGCCAGAGAAGCGCTTATTCTACTGAGCCATCTCCCCAGCCCCTAATTTTTAATATTGGGATTCTTGAGAGCCCCCTCCCTAGGATGTTAGAACTAAATGTCAGCAGGAATTTGGACAGTGCCTCTATTTCTGTAAAGTTTCTGTCTCGAGTAAGGAGAGAAGCCTCTTCCCACATAGTCTTCTACAGGAGTACTTATCTGGAGGTGAAATTCAGCATCCAATATCACACCCAATATCATGCAAAATGTGATATTTTGCATTCCTTTTCAGTAGCAGCACATTAACCCACAACGACAAGGGTGTGATAGTGTGTTGCACGATGGTGTAACACTGTACCATGCGGTGTGATCACAAGTGCGTGGGCTTCAGAGTCAGACCAACCTGGAATCAAATATCAGCACTGCCTGATTAGGGTCAGGGTCCGAAGGGTGCAAGGGTTCTATTGCACTTTCCCTGCTTGAGCTGTTAAAGAAAATTAGAAATAGACACAGAGGAACCAGACCCCAGTAAGGAGGGGTCAACTGCATTGCTGATAGAGCTGACTGAAGATATGGCTCTGGACTGGCAGCCAAGTTGGGTCAGCACTTTGTCATTCTCTAAGGAAGTGACACCTGGAACACAGGCCATGCTCTGAAGAGGCAGGCTTGTGTTAAACCTAATATGCAGGTGGCAAAGTGTATGGAAATCTCCTGGGCACTACGTGGATTTGAAAAAAAAAAAAGAAGCAGAGGAAAGAAGAAGAGGAACAAAAGAAAAGTAAAGAGAAAAGGTCAAGGGAAGGTCCTGTGTTTTCTCATGTCAAATTCACCAGGGAGGAGAGAAAGTGAAACTTGACGAGAAAGGCAGGGAATACTGTATAAGGAAACCTGAGACAGAGGAGCACGTGCTGGGCCTTAGAAGATGTCATCACATCCCTGTGTCATTGAGTTACATTTGTGAGTCTCACAATGCCTTGTGTTCAAAATAATGCTAACTGAACAGAGTGTTCATGTGACTGCCCTCTGAGGGCCTGCCGCCAAGGAACGCTGACTAGGTTCATCCTCTTCCTTTTACTGTGACAGATTTATTAGGACACTTACAGGAGGATGTGTTGATTATGGCTCATGATTTGTGAGGTTTCAGTCCATGGTCACTTGGTGGGGTTGCGACAGGCATGTGGCAGCGCATCATGGCCCAGTAGGAGTGTGAGGCAGACAACAGCTGTTCACCTTACAGTGGAGTGGCTTCCTCAGATTTCCTCATAGGAAAGCAATCATTGAGTAGGTGTCTTTCTTTGCCTCACTTATTTCACATACAATATCATTCAAGTCCATCCATTTTTTGGCAAATGACTGGATTTTATCTTTTCAATGACTGAATAGTTTGTCTGTCTGTCTGTCTGTCTGTCTGTCTGTCTGCATCTATCTATCTATCTATCTATCTATCTATCTATCTATCTATCTATCTATCTATCTCTATCTCAATGATAATGTTCCTTATGCACTTGTCCCAATCACACTTATTTTAAGTTACATATAGGCCAATGTCTTACTGTGGATTCCTGCCAGTTTACTAGCTTCTGAAGCATGTTTACATTGTCTGACAAATCCTTATTTTTGAAGGGATCATCAGTAAACCTCTGTTTTTCATCACATTAGACTTTTGTCTTTTCTGTCTTTCAAATACCTTCAAGACCATTTCTTTCTTTATCTTTATGGACATTAATTATGTCTATTTTCAAAGAAAAAAAAATCAGTAGGCCCTTTGGAGTTTATTGTAATTTTTAAACTCAAAATAAACAATAGCAGGAATTCTTCCCATGTTATTAGGTCTTTCCATATTTCTGATGATTTCAAATATTTTTAAATCACATTCTGAGGAGTTAAACTGAGGAGCACATGATGTGAATGGACATTTGGGAATAAGAGATAAATGTTTTCTGCCTCTTATTGCCAATGAGGAAAGAAATGCATTGAAAAGTTTCCCCTATTTGTTTTTAACGTATTTAGTACAGGTTCTATAGAGTCTTACTACACAGATTAGACTCATAATGATCATCCTGTTTTCAGCCTCCCAATCGCTGGGCCACCACACCCAGTCTCAATCACCATCTCAGCGTGCCCTAGGGGCAGAGCTGGCATGGCTTGTGGTGCTGGGGATCAAACCCTGGTCCCTGCATCTGCCTAAGCAGGTGCTTTAATCTGCTGAGCTATCTGGCTGGCCCCCATTTCTAAAATTATGAACATCTGTGAATTTGGAAATGGCTAACTCAGAAGGTACTGTGTTCCTCAGCAATTGTAGGAAATGACAAGAAGAGTGTCTGGAGACTGGGAGTTTTATAAGCCATGAATGTATTTGAGAACAACATAATCTAACCGTCATCACCAATATTTTAAAGGAGCAACGAACTTGATTAGTTTCCATTTATTCATAACTCAATTAATATTAATGAAAGCTCCACAGAGCGCATTGTACTGGGTACTGAAATTATTTCCAGATAACCTCTACCAGGAAATGATACGCAACAAGTACAAAAGTCAGGATTTCCATGAAGAAAAAGAGTTGGTAAATGCATACAGTAGGCAGAAACCTCGCCCTGTGCACTGCAGTTAAATGTACCTTTCATGTATTTGTCCACTGTTTTAATGATGCCAGAAGCTCAAAAACCATCTCAATACCATGCAAGTAAGTAAAAAAAGAACCAAGAGTTCTTTGGAGGAGGAAGCACAAACATCCATTCATGAAACCATTCATAAGCAGTTTTTTTTAATCAACACTGTCATTGTCACAGCCTGCTTGATCTCCCTACTTTGGGTTAATATGGGAGCCAATTACAGCTTCATCTGTGTAGAATTAACTTTATGGATCACACACGGGGGATTTGTCTATCTTCACTATTTAGATATATCCCATAAAAATATGCATGGAATGGAGTGCAAGTACTGCAGATGGCAGAGACTTTCAGATTTATCGTAAAATCATTTAAAATCCGTTATGCTCTTGCCAGAAGTTAATTAATTTTTTTTTTCTATTCTTTTCTGGGGCTGGGGGGGCTCGGGGGTGTGGTTCTCACTAGGTGGCAGTGTATGATTACATCAGGAAAAGCCACGGCACGAAGTCCAGTGTCTCTAGCTGTGACCTCCCACGTCAAAATGAAATCTCTGGGTCTGCCTTTGGTCCAGGAGCCACTACTTCTCACGTGTCTATATATACCGTTTATCCCAGTGGGTTTCAAGAACTCTACCGCCATTTTCTGAGACTTCCTAGTGGCGCCATTGTGGAGGTATGTATCTAAGAAAATACTCTGATGCAAATGCTATGTGGTATTTGTGTGTGTGTGTGTGTGTGTGTGTGTGTGTGTGTGTGTGTGTTTTGTTGTTGTTGTTTTTATGGTTTTATTTTGTATTTTAGGGAAGGGTCTACAGGGTGTTCAGGGTCTCATTACTAGATCGGACTTGCAGTGATCCACCTATTTACAGCCTCCCAAGTGCTGGGATTACAGGCGCACACCACCATGCCCAGTCTCAATCACCATCTCAGTGTGCCCTGGGAGCAGCGCCTGGCATGGCAGGCCAGGGGATTGAACCCCCAACCCCTGTGCCTGCTTGCAGGCACTTTAGTCCGCTGAGCTATTTGGTTGGCCCTGCTGTGTTTGTTATACTGCATGAATATTCAAACTTACATATGCAAATAGGCACACATGTCTTTATATATGATCTCAAAGGCTTTAGCATCACTTTGCAAACATATTATAACTAATGTTTCTAATACCACAATGACTGGAAGATATGTTTCAGGTTTTTTTTTTCCTAAACAGACAAAAATTCATAAGGAAAAAAGTTTCTGTTCCAGAAACATGTTGCTACAGGCAAGAAACTAAGTGAAATCATCCAGGATTCTGCCTTCAATAACTTTTCCATAAGTAACTTTTGAAAATATTAGCAGGTTGATGATGGGCCTGTGGACACTTGCACAACCAAAAAAGTGCCCAGGCTCTTGTTTGCACGAGTTCACACAAGATGAATGAGGTGGTGACAATTCATTTTTCCTGTGAGGAAAATCTTTAAAAATATAGAAAAGTATACAATTTCTAAATATTTAAAATTAATTTTAGTTTAGCATTTGGCCAAGAGCTTACAGTCTTCTTTTCTCCTAAAACTAACCATCTTCAGGTGTGCTGATTTAAATTTTAAAGAGTCATGTTGTTTGAATATTGCTAGAATCCAAGTTCACAGCATAGTGAAATCAAGGCTCTACTGCATTAGCCAAGGTGTTGAATTGTGAAATCCGAGGGAGTATGATCATCTGGGGGGAATGAAAGGTGGAGGAGAGGGAAACTGTAGATACATAACATGTAAATTTAACGGTAGGATGTTCAGCACCAGTTGATAAGAATTTGGATAACATGAGTGCTCCTACCACTTTTCCTGTGCACTTTAGCCATTAGTATTTTTGTTGTGAAGTTGATGAAAATCTTTTCTTGTAAGAATTCCTTTCAGTATAGCCTTAAAATAAGGTCAAATTGTTTAGAGCCTGTTGTGCAGACAGGACACTTCTCCTTTCTGCTCTACCAGTCCACAAAATTATTTGAGCACTCAGGAAATCATGTAGGCATTTTATAAGAGGCATAAATGGGCTGGTGAAGAGTCCTCCTCTGCTCCTCCTCCTGTCTTCCTCACCCCAGGGCTCTACAAGAGGAACTGCCTAAGTTATCCCAAAGCAGCAGACAACAAGATGATGATTCCAGCTAATGAAATTCTTTGCAAGTTCGGGTCACAGGCACTTTTCTGCCTACAATCCCCTTGAGACTTCTGAAATATTTGCTTTAGCAATCTTTTGCAGAACAAACTGCTAGGATTTAATGATTCTTTTTTTTTTTAACATTTGGATAAACATGTGTTTAAGTAGTGCGCACATAGGGTACTGGAATAAAAAGAAAAGTGCAGATGTCAAGAGCCTTTGCCTGCTGCAAAACCTTGTGTAGCTCTTCGATCCCTGATCCCTGGAGCCTCAGCAGGAGCCCAGGTCGAGGGCAGCATGGTCACATGAGCTCAGCAACCACCATGGCCCATGAGCTCACCCATCCGTCATTCACCCTGTAACCTTGGTTTAGTCATTTCTCCCAATCCTGCCTATTTCCTTATCTGAAACTGGGTTATGAATACTTATACTACCTGGCTCCCAGGGATTTGGGGCACATTAATGAGATAACATCTCCCAAGTACTTTTAGCTCGTTGTTAAAAAGAAATGTACAGTAAAGATTCAACTCTTACAGAACATGGACAATTAAGTTCATTCAGCTTGCAAACGTTTCATCAAGAACCAACCATAGCACTGTGTTAAGCAAACAAAACAAAATAAAACAACTTCGGCAGACCTGAGTGGGGAGGAAATAGAAGCTGTTTGCCATCTCACTCTTTTATTCCACCATTTTCAATATGATTTCTTGTTATGACAGCAAAAGGTGGGTGGGCTCCTGGTCACTAGGGGACTTTTCCTAATGAATATTCCAGCAAATAATCAATGGCCTTTTCCTTTTTACAAGGTTCAGAAAATGCACAACTTTTGCCCACTCTTGGATTTAGAGTTCAGACCTATTCATTTATTTCTTCTTATTATTAATTTATCTGCTGTTTTTCTATGAGATCTTCAAAAATGCAGTTTAAACTGGACTATCCCCCTTTAACTTTCTCTAACACTTATTGGGACACTAGATTTTGTTAATTTAGTCTTTCTAAATTTATGTCCAGCATTACCTCATGACTCCTAGAGGACAGGAGCCATAAAGGAATACCAGTCCCAGAGCAATTAGGGACTAGGGAGGTTGACTCTCAGGTACTCAGCTGAGATTCCTCTTCCCTGACCCCTAATAGGTCCTGCCTGGTCTGTCATTGCTCTCGTAAGCTCCAGAACCTGAGACCCATACTCCAGAACTTCAGTAACAAACAAATCTGTATGTTATTTTTCCAAAGCTATATGTATTGCATATGCATCTCAAATATACCTTTAGTTTTAAAATAATCACTTATACACAATCCCTACTTGCTTTGAATTTAAGTTCAACACTTGAATTTCCATTGTATTAAATACAGAGCCAATGGCCAAATATATCTCATTGAAATGAAATTTCAGGTTCAAAAATATGCTATTTGTTTAGGAATTTGGCATCCTGAGATACTTACTGGCAATGCCCACTTTATCTTACTCAAGAGGACTGGAATTTAGGACATTATTTAGAGTCTGGTCCTAATTTATCTACAAATTATATCTGGTGATAAGGAGGAAACATGGATATAATTTTGCTTCACTTCTGTAACCAGAACTCTATTCTCTGAGGCTTTATGATGTTTTATAAAGCAGATTATGTAGTGAACTAAAGTTCTTTTGCCTTTAACACATCTTCAGTTGTCACTAATGATTTCGAATCCTCTCCTAATTCAGCTATGAAATATAGGTCAGATATTAACCTCTCCCCTGTTTATTCTCAATAAAACTTTAGCCTTTTGAGATAGAAGCAGATTACCTTCAAATACTTACTTGTGTGGAAAGCTATGCTTTTGAAAAGGGACAATATCTGCATGAGGGAGGTCAGATTCCTGGCATCTGAAATAGAAGTTACATTGCCAACATCATTTTCCATAGATAGGTTTGTGGCCTAAAAGGAAACAGCTCTTACAGT
>NW_004524599.1:9248462-9262687 GCF_000260255.1 Octodon degus
GTGTGGGTGGAACCAACCAATAGGCTTTAAAGCTGGATGTGATAAAAAGGGAAAGGAAGGCTCATTCCTCCTGCTCCTGGAATGCGCTGCACTAGACCTTTTCTCCTCTGCCATGCCTCTCTGTTGTGCCACCCTGCCTTGGAGCCAGTTACTATGGACTGAAACCACTACAAACTGTGAGATAAAATATACCTCTCCTAATATAACCTGTGGCATCAGGTATTTTTTTCAGCAATGACAAAGTAACTAAAACAGAACCTTAATGCTAAATGCCCTATTAATAAAAGGTACCTAGGTCAGGAGGCCTCTGTCCTCATGTATGTAGTGATGTTATTATCCTGGAAATGGGTTCATTGTCTGAAGACTAGATTTGCTGTAGAGATGAGTTCTGCCCCCTCTTGTTCTTGCTGTCTCTTGCCTGTTTATGTTCTGATGTGGCTCTTGCCAGATGCTGAAGCCATGGGTGTGGGCTCCCCACCTCCAGAGCTTGGCCACTAATAACTTCGTAGTCATGAGAAATTTCCCAGTCAGATATACTCTGTTGTGGTATCAGAAAACAGATGAAGAGACAATGGTATCACTTTTAACAAAATGAAGCATTTATAGGTAAAATGCACATTTTTCTGAGACTTTTTGTTTTCAGTATATTATAGGTATCAAAGCAACTTACATCCTCAGTTCTTTCCAGTTTCTTTTCTTGATTGTTCAGTGAGGATCTCACTAATTTACTAACTCGCCCAGACTGGGCCAGTCTTCCTACTTCAGCCTCTCAGAGTCCAGGGATTAAGACTTGTGCTACCATGCCCAACTGAGACAGCTTTTCAGTGAAAGGTTGGCTCCTAAAAAAAGTAATGAATAAAATCACCATCACTGGAGCATAACTTGTTTGTAGTTTTAACTTCAAATTCTCAGGAGACCAATTGGATCCTCCTGTATGACCCAGTTTCATGACCCTGGTTTTTAGTCTTGCTGACTTGCCGCACCTGGAAACTGAGTAAAAATTTTAATGAGAAAAGAAAAGTAAGCTACCTAAGAGCTGTTTAAAAATGTATCTATGCAGTAAATCTGTATACCACTGTGTAATTATAATAACATAAACAACTCCACTATAAGGACATTCACATCAGACCTAATTTCATTCTGAACTATTATAATGCAATTAACAGACTCACAGTCCTGTTTTAATTAAACTCTGTTGTGAAATATGCAGCATTTGAACCTGTTCCGGCCTGTTTCATCTACCACTGAATTACCATCCTTAACTTGTTTTTCTGCTGAATGATGAATTTCATTTAAAGATTACTGTTCATGGGGCTGGCATCTCACGGATTCCCACACATTTCTGTGCCTCCAGATCAAGGCCAGCTTTAGCTCATCAGATGTGTCCTATATGTGTAGTGTCTCGATTCACTTGTCTCAATAGATTTATTAACTCAGCTGGGCTCCCCTAGAAATGATGAGACATGTTCAATTGGTTTAATGAAAGAGATTTTAGATGACAGGAGCGAGACTTGTGGAGCTAACTTCAGATTATGTAGGGCAGAGCAGCTATCTTCTGACCTAGCTCTTTGGAGAAGTACTGAGTAGGCTCCAATTTTCCATGGATATTGTGGAGTCTGCCAAATAGTTTAACCATTACTCACTAGAGAATGGAAAACAAAGGCATCTGTAGAAAATGTGGTGTGTAGAAAAGTCATGTCCGCTTCTTTCTCTCTCTCACCTACACAAGGCAAGAATGTCTATGTTGTCTGGTGTTGGCCTCAGCAGATCTTTCCCTTCCTCTCTCTGGATTGCCTCCATAGCCTTAAAGAAACTTAAATGAGGAGCATTCTCTGTGGACATTGAGCTTGGTGACTGAACAGCACCCATCAGTTTGCTGAGTGGGTCGCTGCTTGGCAGCTAGTTTTAAGGACATATACATTTGAAAAGCAAGAGAAATGAGAGTGGCAGAGTCATGCTCACCTACAGAGATTATTCGGGAATGAAGCACATGATCTAAGAAGAAACACGATTTCTTCATCCTTCCCCATTCTGTAGTCGTGTTCTGATCAGTCGCTCTTGAGGCTTCGTTCCTGTTATAAAATATCTATGTTTTTTTTTCTTACCTTGCCCTACATTTTCTAACCCTAGGGAGGATTTTAAGAAGTTTTCAAAGCTATGCTCGAGGCTGTCTTTGGAAGTTAGAATGTGAAGCGATTACCCGTAGGGCAGGGTGTTTTCATGCCAGTGTGAAAACACTTAATATATCAGCAGGTAACTGAACTATTCTCTGCTGTGGGAACATCTGCCTCTGATGATTAATCCACTTCTAGGAAGGTTTTATGGGTCGGTCACCCTCACTTCTTCCTTCCCAGAAAGGAGTGGATACTGAAACAGCAACAGATCAGGCCCTGAGTCTGTCTGGGGTCTCGCTGCCTGGTGGTGTTTTAAGTGTTGCAACTCTCAGATTCAAGACAGCTGGTTAGAAACTCTGAAACCTACTGAAGTTGCTTTGGTATTAGATGTTTAGGGCCCCAACAAGAAAGAGAAATGCAGCCAGTCTTTCCTATGTAATTTTTAATATTGCTTCTTCCTTTCTTTTTTGGCGGAGCTGGGGATTGAACTCAGGCCCTTGCACCTGCCAGAGAAGCGCTTATTCTACTGAGCCATCTCCCCAGCCCCTAATTTTTAATATTGGGATTCTTGAGAGCCCCCTCCCTAGGATGTTAGAACTAAATGTCAGCAGGAATTTGGACAGTGCCTCTATTTCTGTAAAGTTTCTGTCTCGAGTAAGGAGAGAAGCCTCTTCCCACATAGTCTTCTACAGGAGTACTTATCTGGAGGTGAAATTCAGCATCCAATATCACACCCAATATCATGCAAAATGTGATATTTTGCATTCCTTTTCAGTAGCAGCACATTAACCCACAACGACAAGGGTGTGATAGTGTGTTGCACGATGGTGTAACACTGTACCATGCGGTGTGATCACAAGTGCGTGGGCTTCAGAGTCAGACCAACCTGGAATCAAATATCAGCACTGCCTGATTAGGGTCAGGGTCCGAAGGGTGCAAGGGTTCTATTGCACTTTCCCTGCTTGAGCTGTTAAAGAAAATTAGAAATAGACACAGAGGAACCAGACCCCAGTAAGGAGGGGTCAACTGCATTGCTGATAGAGCTGACTGAAGATATGGCTCTGGACTGGCAGCCAAGTTGGGTCAGCACTTTGTCATTCTCTAAGGAAGTGACACCTGGAACACAGGCCATGCTCTGAAGAGGCAGGCTTGTGTTAAACCTAATATGCAGGTGGCAAAGTGTATGGAAATCTCCTGGGCACTACGTGGATTTGAAAAAAAAAAAAGAAGCAGAGGAAAGAAGAAGAGGAACAAAAGAAAAGTAAAGAGAAAAGGTCAAGGGAAGGTCCTGTGTTTTCTCATGTCAAATTCACCAGGGAGGAGAGAAAGTGAAACTTGACGAGAAAGGCAGGGAATACTGTATAAGGAAACCTGAGACAGAGGAGCACGTGCTGGGCCTTAGAAGATGTCATCACATCCCTGTGTCATTGAGTTACATTTGTGAGTCTCACAATGCCTTGTGTTCAAAATAATGCTAACTGAACAGAGTGTTCATGTGACTGCCCTCTGAGGGCCTGCCGCCAAGGAACGCTGACTAGGTTCATCCTCTTCCTTTTACTGTGACAGATTTATTAGGACACTTACAGGAGGATGTGTTGATTATGGCTCATGATTTGTGAGGTTTCAGTCCATGGTCACTTGGTGGGGTTGCGACAGGCATGTGGCAGCGCATCATGGCCCAGTAGGAGTGTGAGGCAGACAACAGCTGTTCACCTTACAGTGGAGTGGCTTCCTCAGATTTCCTCATAGGAAAGCAATCATTGAGTAGGTGTCTTTCTTTGCCTCACTTATTTCACATACAATATCATTCAAGTCCATCCATTTTTTGGCAAATGACTGGATTTTATCTTTTCAATGACTGAATAGTTTGTCTGTCTGTCTGTCTGTCTGTCTGTCTGTCTGCATCTATCTATCTATCTATCTATCTATCTATCTATCTATCTATCTATCTATCTATCTCTATCTCAATGATAATGTTCCTTATGCACTTGTCCCAATCACACTTATTTTAAGTTACATATAGGCCAATGTCTTACTGTGGATTCCTGCCAGTTTACTAGCTTCTGAAGCATGTTTACATTGTCTGACAAATCCTTATTTTTGAAGGGATCATCAGTAAACCTCTGTTTTTCATCACATTAGACTTTTGTCTTTTCTGTCTTTCAAATACCTTCAAGACCATTTCTTTCTTTATCTTTATGGACATTAATTATGTCTATTTTCAAAGAAAAAAAAATCAGTAGGCCCTTTGGAGTTTATTGTAATTTTTAAACTCAAAATAAACAATAGCAGGAATTCTTCCCATGTTATTAGGTCTTTCCATATTTCTGATGATTTCAAATATTTTTAAATCACATTCTGAGGAGTTAAACTGAGGAGCACATGATGTGAATGGACATTTGGGAATAAGAGATAAATGTTTTCTGCCTCTTATTGCCAATGAGGAAAGAAATGCATTGAAAAGTTTCCCCTATTTGTTTTTAACGTATTTAGTACAGGTTCTATAGAGTCTTACTACACAGATTAGACTCATAATGATCATCCTGTTTTCAGCCTCCCAATCGCTGGGCCACCACACCCAGTCTCAATCACCATCTCAGCGTGCCCTAGGGGCAGAGCTGGCATGGCTTGTGGTGCTGGGGATCAAACCCTGGTCCCTGCATCTGCCTAAGCAGGTGCTTTAATCTGCTGAGCTATCTGGCTGGCCCCCATTTCTAAAATTATGAACATCTGTGAATTTGGAAATGGCTAACTCAGAAGGTACTGTGTTCCTCAGCAATTGTAGGAAATGACAAGAAGAGTGTCTGGAGACTGGGAGTTTTATAAGCCATGAATGTATTTGAGAACAACATAATCTAACCGTCATCACCAATATTTTAAAGGAGCAACGAACTTGATTAGTTTCCATTTATTCATAACTCAATTAATATTAATGAAAGCTCCACAGAGCGCATTGTACTGGGTACTGAAATTATTTCCAGATAACCTCTACCAGGAAATGATACGCAACAAGTACAAAAGTCAGGATTTCCATGAAGAAAAAGAGTTGGTAAATGCATACAGTAGGCAGAAACCTCGCCCTGTGCACTGCAGTTAAATGTACCTTTCATGTATTTGTCCACTGTTTTAATGATGCCAGAAGCTCAAAAACCATCTCAATACCATGCAAGTAAGTAAAAAAAGAACCAAGAGTTCTTTGGAGGAGGAAGCACAAACATCCATTCATGAAACCATTCATAAGCAGTTTTTTTTAATCAACACTGTCATTGTCACAGCCTGCTTGATCTCCCTACTTTGGGTTAATATGGGAGCCAATTACAGCTTCATCTGTGTAGAATTAACTTTATGGATCACACACGGGGGATTTGTCTATCTTCACTATTTAGATATATCCCATAAAAATATGCATGGAATGGAGTGCAAGTACTGCAGATGGCAGAGACTTTCAGATTTATCGTAAAATCATTTAAAATCCGTTATGCTCTTGCCAGAAGTTAATTAATTTTTTTTTTCTATTCTTTTCTGGGGCTGGGGGGGCTCGGGGGTGTGGTTCTCACTAGGTGGCAGTGTATGATTACATCAGGAAAAGCCACGGCACGAAGTCCAGTGTCTCTAGCTGTGACCTCCCACGTCAAAATGAAATCTCTGGGTCTGCCTTTGGTCCAGGAGCCACTACTTCTCACGTGTCTATATATACCGTTTATCCCAGTGGGTTTCAAGAACTCTACCGCCATTTTCTGAGACTTCCTAGTGGCGCCATTGTGGAGGTATGTATCTAAGAAAATACTCTGATGCAAATGCTATGTGGTATTTGTGTGTGTGTGTGTGTGTGTGTGTGTGTGTGTGTGTGTGTGTTTTGTTGTTGTTGTTTTTATGGTTTTATTTTGTATTTTAGGGAAGGGTCTACAGGGTGTTCAGGGTCTCATTACTAGATCGGACTTGCAGTGATCCACCTATTTACAGCCTCCCAAGTGCTGGGATTACAGGCGCACACCACCATGCCCAGTCTCAATCACCATCTCAGTGTGCCCTGGGAGCAGCGCCTGGCATGGCAGGCCAGGGGATTGAACCCCCAACCCCTGTGCCTGCTTGCAGGCACTTTAGTCCGCTGAGCTATTTGGTTGGCCCTGCTGTGTTTGTTATACTGCATGAATATTCAAACTTACATATGCAAATAGGCACACATGTCTTTATATATGATCTCAAAGGCTTTAGCATCACTTTGCAAACATATTATAACTAATGTTTCTAATACCACAATGACTGGAAGATATGTTTCAGGTTTTTTTTTTCCTAAACAGACAAAAATTCATAAGGAAAAAAGTTTCTGTTCCAGAAACATGTTGCTACAGGCAAGAAACTAAGTGAAATCATCCAGGATTCTGCCTTCAATAACTTTTCCATAAGTAACTTTTGAAAATATTAGCAGGTTGATGATGGGCCTGTGGACACTTGCACAACCAAAAAAGTGCCCAGGCTCTTGTTTGCACGAGTTCACACAAGATGAATGAGGTGGTGACAATTCATTTTTCCTGTGAGGAAAATCTTTAAAAATATAGAAAAGTATACAATTTCTAAATATTTAAAATTAATTTTAGTTTAGCATTTGGCCAAGAGCTTACAGTCTTCTTTTCTCCTAAAACTAACCATCTTCAGGTGTGCTGATTTAAATTTTAAAGAGTCATGTTGTTTGAATATTGCTAGAATCCAAGTTCACAGCATAGTGAAATCAAGGCTCTACTGCATTAGCCAAGGTGTTGAATTGTGAAATCCGAGGGAGTATGATCATCTGGGGGGAATGAAAGGTGGAGGAGAGGGAAACTGTAGATACATAACATGTAAATTTAACGGTAGGATGTTCAGCACCAGTTGATAAGAATTTGGATAACATGAGTGCTCCTACCACTTTTCCTGTGCACTTTAGCCATTAGTATTTTTGTTGTGAAGTTGATGAAAATCTTTTCTTGTAAGAATTCCTTTCAGTATAGCCTTAAAATAAGGTCAAATTGTTTAGAGCCTGTTGTGCAGACAGGACACTTCTCCTTTCTGCTCTACCAGTCCACAAAATTATTTGAGCACTCAGGAAATCATGTAGGCATTTTATAAGAGGCATAAATGGGCTGGTGAAGAGTCCTCCTCTGCTCCTCCTCCTGTCTTCCTCACCCCAGGGCTCTACAAGAGGAACTGCCTAAGTTATCCCAAAGCAGCAGACAACAAGATGATGATTCCAGCTAATGAAATTCTTTGCAAGTTCGGGTCACAGGCACTTTTCTGCCTACAATCCCCTTGAGACTTCTGAAATATTTGCTTTAGCAATCTTTTGCAGAACAAACTGCTAGGATTTAATGATTCTTTTTTTTTTTAACATTTGGATAAACATGTGTTTAAGTAGTGCGCACATAGGGTACTGGAATAAAAAGAAAAGTGCAGATGTCAAGAGCCTTTGCCTGCTGCAAAACCTTGTGTAGCTCTTCGATCCCTGATCCCTGGAGCCTCAGCAGGAGCCCAGGTCGAGGGCAGCATGGTCACATGAGCTCAGCAACCACCATGGCCCATGAGCTCACCCATCCGTCATTCACCCTGTAACCTTGGTTTAGTCATTTCTCCCAATCCTGCCTATTTCCTTATCTGAAACTGGGTTATGAATACTTATACTACCTGGCTCCCAGGGATTTGGGGCACATTAATGAGATAACATCTCCCAAGTACTTTTAGCTCGTTGTTAAAAAGAAATGTACAGTAAAGATTCAACTCTTACAGAACATGGACAATTAAGTTCATTCAGCTTGCAAACGTTTCATCAAGAACCAACCATAGCACTGTGTTAAGCAAACAAAACAAAATAAAACAACTTCGGCAGACCTGAGTGGGGAGGAAATAGAAGCTGTTTGCCATCTCACTCTTTTATTCCACCATTTTCAATATGATTTCTTGTTATGACAGCAAAAGGTGGGTGGGCTCCTGGTCACTAGGGGACTTTTCCTAATGAATATTCCAGCAAATAATCAATGGCCTTTTCCTTTTTACAAGGTTCAGAAAATGCACAACTTTTGCCCACTCTTGGATTTAGAGTTCAGACCTATTCATTTATTTCTTCTTATTATTAATTTATCTGCTGTTTTTCTATGAGATCTTCAAAAATGCAGTTTAAACTGGACTATCCCCCTTTAACTTTCTCTAACACTTATTGGGACACTAGATTTTGTTAATTTAGTCTTTCTAAATTTATGTCCAGCATTACCTCATGACTCCTAGAGGACAGGAGCCATAAAGGAATACCAGTCCCAGAGCAATTAGGGACTAGGGAGGTTGACTCTCAGGTACTCAGCTGAGATTCCTCTTCCCTGACCCCTAATAGGTCCTGCCTGGTCTGTCATTGCTCTCGTAAGCTCCAGAACCTGAGACCCATACTCCAGAACTTCAGTAACAAACAAATCTGTATGTTATTTTTCCAAAGCTATATGTATTGCATATGCATCTCAAATATACCTTTAGTTTTAAAATAATCACTTATACACAATCCCTACTTGCTTTGAATTTAAGTTCAACACTTGAATTTCCATTGTATTAAATACAGAGCCAATGGCCAAATATATCTCATTGAAATGAAATTTCAGGTTCAAAAATATGCTATTTGTTTAGGAATTTGGCATCCTGAGATACTTACTGGCAATGCCCACTTTATCTTACTCAAGAGGACTGGAATTTAGGACATTATTTAGAGTCTGGTCCTAATTTATCTACAAATTATATCTGGTGATAAGGAGGAAACATGGATATAATTTTGCTTCACTTCTGTAACCAGAACTCTATTCTCTGAGGCTTTATGATGTTTTATAAAGCAGATTATGTAGTGAACTAAAGTTCTTTTGCCTTTAACACATCTTCAGTTGTCACTAATGATTTCGAATCCTCTCCTAATTCAGCTATGAAATATAGGTCAGATATTAACCTCTCCCCTGTTTATTCTCAATAAAACTTTAGCCTTTTGAGATAGAAGCAGATTACCTTCAAATACTTACTTGTGTGGAAAGCTATGCTTTTGAAAAGGGACAATATCTGCATGAGGGAGGTCAGATTCCTGGCATCTGAAATAGAAGTTACATTGCCAACATCATTTTCCATAGATAGGTTTGTGGCCTAAAAGGAAACAGCTCTTACAGTATTATCATACTGTACATATTTTGCTTTATAAAAAAATCCCTCTTGTCCACTTCTCTGAGGGTCCTGAGCCTCCCACACCGGGAGTGCCTCCCCTTCATTCTGTTTTTCTCTGTCTCTCTGAGCTCCACAGATTCTTCACCGACAGCCGCTTTGTCTCTTTGTTGGATGAGCAGAGTTACCTTGAGGTGTTCTATAAGGACAAAGTTATTGTAAAGTTTTTCGTGCTACAAAACCTAGAAAACCGGGCAAGACTGGTGCAGATTCATCAAGTTACAAATAAGCTTCCGGATCCCAGGGTAGCAGCCGCAATTAAGAAAGTCCTTGGAGCATTCGTTGGGTGGAATGGGAAAACGATTTTTTGTCATTAGAGGCAGTGTCGCCTGGTGGTCTGAGCGGAGAACTGGGAGCCAGGAACTCGCGATCTAAGGAGGCTCAGCAAAGCCCTCCTGCGCTAGGCGGCTTTAGGCGAGCAGCTGGGTCTCGGGAGGCCAACCTCACCTACTTTGAATCTCCCATCTGAGGAGCTCCTTACCACAGGGCCAGGGGATACACAGCAGGAAGCCTGATTCCTTGTCTGCAAAATTAGAATATTAATACTTGCCTAAATAACAGATTAACCAATTAGTGATTAAGTGTTCTGCGGCCGGAAAGCAGCAGGAGAAGAAGAAAGGAGAAAACGAAAACCCAAAACGCAATTTTATTCTTGGTGGGTTTTGCTCAGCTTCGGAGTTTACTACTGAGCAGCGAATGCAGGCCCGAACAGGACAAAGAGCGGAGTGAAACTGAGCCTTTGATTTTATCCCTCTCAGCGTGAAGGTAGCACAGGCAGCTCACCATCCGTGGGTCTGCAGGAAGCACTGAGGAATCGTGTGTGTGTGTGTGTGTGTGTGTGTGTGTGTGTGTGTGTGTGTGCTTTGTCCAGGATCAGGAATTGCAGGACAAAATCTTACAAAAATAATTGAGAGTTTGCTGCTTCCCCCTCGCACTCCCGAAAAGATTACTTGGGATATTTGGAAATTTTCCTATTTTCTGTAAATAACCAATTTGCAGTATGGGTGTGTATGTGCATGACAGAGAAAAGAGGCAGCAACACAGGATGCTGGGAAAGGAATTGACAGGACTATGCAAAACTACAGGCCTGCAGAGAACATTCATTACCTGGATACGAAGTGATGGTCTCTTACATTTTCAGAGAGAATGTCACTGTCCATTTTTTCTTTTGTTGCACATCGCTGCACCTGGGAAAGAGCAAAGTCACCCTGCGTGCTTTTCGTGGTGCAGAGTTCCAGGGTGCCCCAAATACAAAACTAATTCCATTCCACCAAAATGGGAGAAAGTCACATCTTCACTGTGCATATTCAGGGTACTTGAAATTTTGTGGACAGGCCTGTGGAAGGAGAGGCCATCTGTCCTGAGCTCACTCTGTGAGCGCGGCAGTATTCAATATATACTTTCAAGGAAAAAAGCACTAGCAACTCTGATGACTGCATAAAGATGAATAAAAATGTCAAGTACACCACCGCATTTTATTTCTGGCTTTGAAAGGTGATCGTTCCATTTCTGTGAATTTGTAGAAATGGGGTCTTAATAGGATTTTGCTTATTTTTTCACTAAGGATGATTGTCTATTTTAACACAATGGTAAAGAGTTACCATTTTGTTATATCTAATACTTAGATCTTATGATAAGTAACACTTTTTATAGAAGAGTACAAAAGCAAAATAACAATTAACTGTTAGACTAGTATTAGAATATAATGTTAATTGCAAAACATTTTCCTGATGTACTGCATCGAAACGTCATAGGTAGACGTTGCTCACTATCAAATCTAACATGAGCTGGGTGGATTTAGCTTTCCTTAAAATGAGACAAAGTGATTATTCCTGTACATGTGTCAAAAGAGATCATATTATTTGTCTACGATAATTAGGTCAGTACGACTTTCTCTGAAATACTTAGCTTTCCACAAAACTAAAGAAATGCTTCCCATCTCCAGCTTTATTTATCATTTCATATCTAGTATTGCTAAACTGCAGGAAAAATTAACTTTGTTTTTGATGCTAGAGTTTTGTAAATGTTAAATGGTCTAACAGATTTCAGGCTTTCTTGTAAGAACATACATTTACTTTTAAACACCTACTGCAATCATAAGGTATCAGTTATTATCTCTAAGTTAACTTTACTACAGTTAGATGAGGTTCTTTCAGAAAGTCATAAAAATTGATTTGATTCCACTTCTATATTGAGATGTGAAATGTTTTTAAAAATTCTACAGGTCTTTCCTAAATAAACTAATATTGCAAACTTATAAAATATTTTCTCTATAATTCATTTATATTCCTAGTTTGAAAGAATCAGTAATTATCTATTCCCACTTAATATGGATTACACATTTTAATTTATGAATATAAAGTGATCAGATAGATTTACTTTGGAAATACTTTTATGCCTAAAATAATCTGCAGAGTTTGAAATTTCCTTTGACTCTCCAAATAATTAGAATTTATGAAAGCTAGGAAAAATTATTCTATCACTGTATGTCTACTACAAATGATAAGTAAATGTATAATGGACTAGATAAGAAAGCATTTTTTGGATTCTAGGTTATAGAAAATGTCTTAAATATCTTAGAAATTATATTAAGTGCAAAGAAACAGTTCAAAAATAAGTCTTGGAATATGAACTGAAATATTTGGTTAAATGAAATGTTTACTATAAACATAATGGTGAAAAATTAAATCTTCATTGTACAATTGGTACAGGTTGAGTATTTTAACTTGAATAAAAATATGTTCCCTTTGTTTTGTATCTTTTTCTCTCAAATTAGATTTTACAAAAGATATTTTAGAGGTTGTTTCCTTTCATCTGTTAATGTAAGTTTACTACAATATTTGGAAATTTTTAAATTACTGCATTATAAATAAATTTGAAATCTATGCTTTCAAGAGTCAGGGCTTGAGACAAGCGTTTTTGTTCTATGTGATTTTTGTCTTCGTTTGCCAAAGCTGTCTAATGCTGGTTGCTAAAAACATCAAAGATGATTCACTCATAGGGAATAAAAAGAAAAATAAGACAAATAACCTTGAATTATTTATGTCTTTTCCTATTTATATTAAGAAATATGATGAAAATATTTTGATGCCTTTTGTAATTGTGTCAATATTAAGCAAGAACTATCTAAACATATGTTGATTTCTTTCCTTTACTGTTAGTTTCTCCATTTTAGCTTATGGAACACATTTTTCATAACTATCTGAAAAAAATTATTACGATAAGATGACAAGTGCAAAGTTTAAATGATTTTTAGAGCAAAATAGAAGATGGATGGTAAGGAACAGGAGGATGGACATTGCGGAGCTGAGAAGGGGACCCAGGAGAGGGGAGACGGAAAGGCGGAGAGAAGAAGAAATGAAAAGAATTAAGGTGCACTTTGCATACTGCCGGGTCCCCACACTGAAAACGATCATTATTGCAGCAAATATATATTAATAAGGAAACTACCAAAAAGAAGAAAACACTGCATTTGCTTAGTAAATTTTATATGTATCTTATGAACTCTTCTTAATCTCACATTTTTGAGACGCTGATATAAAAATCATCTAAGCTTACTTTATCTGCAAAATCACACATAGTATGCAGAATGACATCTAAAGAGAGTGAAATAGTAATGTTAGTTTATTTCTGAAGCAATCTTGACACTAATGGTAAATTACAACTTGGGAACATCTAGCATTTTTACCTTTATGACAGAAGGCTTTTTACATATTTAACGTAATTCCAGGGAAAATAAACTGGAATTATGTATAAAGATACGTACACTGTAACCAAGGGGCATTTATATTCCCCTGTAGAATACTTACACTGATTTTATTGCCATTTTGTGTCATTTTCTAAAGGGTATAAAATACAGCCAGTAAACAAACTAGACTTCAGATTTAGGATGACAGCTACTCCTTCAGAAGCAATATTCAGATATTTAATCTTAAGAATGTTGAATATTTTACAACCAAGTGTACTTTCCCCAAAATGAAAGAATTGTGCACTTCGGTTTCTAATTTTTGCAGCTGTGATGATCAGCAGAGCCGCTACCGCTTAACCCATCATCACTAATTCCTAAATAATAAATCCAAATCCCAGCCTTTTGCCTTTTAATTTCTTGAGGGGGGAAAGAACATGTGGCTACTTTTATCAGAAAGCAACTATTCTTTTGCTAAACGGTTGACTCAGCCTGTGACTTAGAATGTCACACTACATCTAATTCTAGCTTTGAAGTCTGTAGCTTTAAACTAATTTGAGCAGACTCTTCACCCAGGTTCAAACTCTTATGCTTCAAATGCAGCAACTGAAAAATCCGAGAACTTGAGCTTCACTTTAGAACTAAAATAGATTTCATTGTAAGTCTCTGAGAATCATTGTCTTGGTGTTGTATGAGAATTTGTGCTATGGGTCCTGTGCTAAGTGGGAAAATGAAGCAAAATGTACCTTTGCAATGTATTTTCTATTTTACTTTTTCTCGCAGAACTGTTTATAATGGTCCCTCATGAAGCTTTATCAATGTTTTATATTTTTGGCAGCTGGATATCATCCATTGTGCTGACGTGATTGTAAATAATCTCAATTTCATGTTTCCACTCAGAAACTTGAGTATATTTTTATGCTTACTAGCATGCAATTAAATACTTTTTTCTAAGGGTTGCTTTAGCCAGGATAATTGTTAGAAATCCAGATACTTCTTTCTGTCTTGAAGCACAAGGCAGACGCTACATGTACTGTGAGCTGGACAGCCCCAGAGTCCCAGGGGTACCAGGTTCACATGGCCTGGAAGACCTTGTCTGTCTCTACAGACATCATTTTTTTCTTACACAGCCTGGCAACCACACAGGGATAGTGTGCTTGCATTGTATCTTCTCACAATCATAAGCTCTAAAACCACCATGCTAAAGTCCT
>NW_004524599.1:9262787-9268181 GCF_000260255.1 Octodon degus
AAAAAAAAAAAAAAAAAAAAAAAAAAAACTCATTCTGACAGTTTTTGCCAAACCTAGACCTTAAAAACTCATGAACAAAGACATAGAAGAAATAGAATGTATTATAAATGTAAGAGATTGGAGAATAATAAGGAAGAAAGTGAAAACAAAGGCCTACATCTCCCAGACTTTGAGAAGACCCAGCAGGAGAGACTCAACAGAACAGGAAAACTATGGAGTCTGTGGGTGTTCACATTCTCAGTGCAATTCAGCGTTACACACCAAACCCCTAGCCTGTTTTCTTAATCATGAATGATATTTATTAGTCTGAATAAATTGGAATTGTGATAGCTATTATGATAGTATGGCTCAATTCAGAATGTCAGATGATGTGATAAAGTCTCCTTGCTCTATCTTCTGCACTGGCTTCCTTCTTGAAAGTGTTTTCTTCCTATGCTAGCATCATTCTAGATTTTTTAATTCCTGTTTCTCACCAAGTTAGAGCCAGATTTTTTTCTTCCCTGGTTTTCACTCAGTAGCTTTTTCTCCATTTGCCCACCATGGATAGAGGCTTTGTGACAGGGTAGCTCTACAACTTATAGGTTCATGAGAAGCGAGACTAGTTTTAGAAAGAGGAAATGGGTTGCGGAACCAAAGAAGAGCTTGTTTGACAAGCAGATGTCCTCTTTGGTATCTAGAAAAGGCATTCAATTTGCCAATTTATATGAAGGAGTAGTTCCCTGCCTTTCTCAGATGGATGGCTTTCAGGTCAAGAGGTCCTAAGCTCTGGGGGAAAGCAAGCCTTCTGCAGCATTCTTGGGAATGTTAGAGACCTTCAAGATGTAGGAGAGACACAGGAAGTTGGAGGAATTGGTGGTTATTACAAACAGGGCAGGAGCCAACCCCAACTGTGTGTGACAAATGGAACAGGCTGCTGGCATGACTGCAAGATGAACTGCAGGGTAGATGGCCTCTTATATACAGAAGCTTCCCTGGGAACGGTGAGTTCCTACCAAAGGGAATGTGGTACTTCATGTGCTCCCCAAGTTTTTGTTTTCTATATACTTCAGCAAACAGAACTTACTAAAAGTAAAAGAGAATGCCAATTTTTTCTAGGAAACTGCAGAATTAGGGAAATACTGTGGTACTTTGGTGGAATTTCCAAAGTGCAAAACACAAACACAAAAACAAAACAAAACAACTACAACAACAAAACCCAATTTTTGGTTAATCCACTTAGATATTTCTTTGAAATATGGTGAATTGGGATGACTCATCTTGTCACTCCTTTTCAGGTATTTGGTGATGTCAGTGCCTTACGGTTGGTTCCCAGGGAAGTGACCACAGCTATCGAAGAGCACATACATGAAATGGACACTGTACTCAGAGATTCCTATGCCTCAAACCCAAGAGACAAGAGAAGAATCCATTACAGTAAAAAGGTACTTTTTCTGCTGGTTAGGCATCCAACTCTGCTGTAGTTGCAGGCATCCATGGAGTCCCAGTGGCGCAGTCAGTTAGCATGCAGTACTCATTCTGTAGGTGCAGGCATCCACTAAGGAGAAATCACCAAGTCCTGTCTCCCTCTTGTCTTTCCAAGTCCCCACCATGGAGCACAAGTCTCAGGGAAAGGGCTAAGCTCATCTTCCTGTCAACCCCTCTGTCTTAGGAGGAAGAAGCCTCTCAAAAGTCAGCAATGGGCATGCGATGGGCTAGGAGTAGTACGCCCATGGCAGATATGTTTTCAGAGAAGACAGAGTGCCCTTTCATCCCTCTTAGCTCAGGGGAGCTACCCTGTTACTCTATAATTTGGAAAGAAGTCAGAAGTCATTTTTAACATTCTTTCCTAGTAGTTTTCTGTTGTGCAGCAGAAATTAGGGGAGTGGCTATAGAGTCTGACCTAAAATAAATTGCCTCTTCACCTTATGTAACTGGTTATTTTCACATTTTTGTTCCTTAAAAGAAATTTCAAGAAAAACATTCAAAAAATTAAAATCAACAGTCAGGTCACTTACATTGGTATGCAGAACATGTAATTTGTATTCTAAATGACGACATCCAAAACCAAACTGGATGCCTTAGATTTAAGGCTTTTGTATTCACTTCAGCTCTTTCCAAAGTATTAGTTTCCAAACTTATACTCCCTACTTTACAGTTTTTATGTAATCACATTTTTCTTTTTTCCCTTGCTTTTTTTTCTTGGTGGAACCAAGGATTGAACTCAGGCCCTTGCGCTCGCCAGGCAAGCACTTACTCTACTGAGCTATCTCCCTGGCTCCTTTATTCTTACTTCTATTTGCTGAAAGTTTAGAGTGAAATTTATTACTACACATGGGCATCAAAGAGTTAATAGGTCATTAAAAATCTGGCATCATTAAGTATCCTTTGCTTTCCTTATAGAAGAATAAATATGGTGGATATCTGGAAATGCTGACCTTCTCTCCATCTCCAGGGAAGGGTGTCTCCCTTTAGCCTCATCTGTCATACAGAAGGCAATGCTTGTTCAAAGGGTCAAGATGGAAGTCCATGGCACAAAACATGCAATCCCAATCAATTTTGGTAATCTATGCTCACCTTGGCAGCATGTTTACTAAAACTGGTGATTTCTCAAGCCCTGATTTTTATCACCATCTAACGATTACATCAACAGCCTACTATGATCACATGTCACGTGATCACAGGTCATGTGCTCATAAATCACATGATCACAGGTCGCATCACAGATTACCTTCCATGTTCCTTTTCTGACAGAAATTATCATACGCATATATGCTGTACTAATATCTAACCAATTTACAATATCTCTGTCAATAGATCCCAACTTTTTTATTAATTTTATTGAGAAACTAATAGCAATGAGACAGTTTCAAAACAGGTTAGTAGGACAGTTACAATAACTAATACATTGCTTATTATTGTGTTCCTAGTAGTTATTCATAGTACAAGATGTTGATATGACATCCTATTCAAACACTATTAGTACAAATCTTTCTTTTAATTGGATTAAGAGAAAGTAGCTATATATCTATCCTATTTTGAGTATACAGATTCAAAATGGTCCTTTATTTATATCACCTTTTTTTGTTTAGTTTTGTCAGACATGGGTATTCTGTTGCTATTTAAATATTGTGGGTACATGAATTCAGCAAAATAATACAATATAGTCCAATTGTCCATAATAGTAATCGGCTATCCGTACAACTGGCAATATCAGAAGTTTTTGACTTGAGCTTTTTATAGTGCAGCATATTAATATGGCTTTACTTTTTATACTTTGTTTTTATACTTTTCTGCTAGATGGTTAAGTCCTAGATAAAGCAAGACCTATATAACAAGAAATGTAACTTTTATATCTGACATGGTCAGTCAAATCCCCTCAGGATTCACCCTGAAACCCTGTACCTCAGATTGTAGATTCTTTGTCAGTGTCAGCCTTGTAGATGAGTCATGGCCATTGCTTAACCAGTTTGCTCACTGTGAAAGCCTGAGAGAATGTTTTCTCTCCATGTGACTCTCCTTAGGCACACTCTACATCGTCAATCACTTTTCTCTGTGGCCCCATAATCTCCTTGATCAGAAAATTTGGGACACAACTGAGTTACAGGATGTTATAGTACAGGTTCTCTTATGTCCTGACATCCTAAACATACATTTACAGTTTGTAGCACCTACCCACTTCAGCTAACTAGAATATTCCTTCCAATACTTAATTGCCACTATCAATGACTTCTTCGCCTCCACTTTTACAAATATAATTACTTCTAATTCAGATCCAAGACATTTTCCTGCACATACCAGTTTTGTATGCTCATTATACAGTTTGTTTTTGCCATTAGAGCATGAGTTACCTACAGAGAACTCTTAAAGACGTGTCTGAATAAGTAGAAATAAGACCAGCGCCAGGTGCTGCTGAGAGGCTCGGTAAACACTTGCAACTGGGAAGAGTGGAGCAGATGTGGGTGGGAGAGAAATACCAGGGCTTTACTGTGCTCTCTTTTAGAGCAGAAAGCCAAGCAAATAACAAAAATTGTGGCCAGAGAGACAAAGCAACTTTTATGACAGACCCATATCAGCACAAAATATACTGAGAAAGGACTAAGTTGTATATCTCAGAATATTTGTGCACCCTGGCTATATTTTACTTGATTATTAAGTGAAGTTGATAAAACTAAAAGTTTAGTTGAAAAGATGCTGTCTCAGTTACTGTTCTCTCGTTGCTAGGACAATACCCGGCACCCACAATGAAGGAAGGTAAGGTTTATTTAGCTCATAGTTACTGGAGGCTTCAGTCCATACTCAGCTGGCTCCGGGGCAGTGCGGCATATGACAGAGAGTAACCTTTCATGGTGGCCGCAAAGAGCAGAGAACAAGAGCAAATGGGAGGAGCAAGGCCAACAATGGCTGCAGAGAGCAAGTCTGTCTCCCTCAAGTTGCATTCAGGCTATCTGCCCCAGGCTGGGAGTAGTACTCACACCCATAATCCCACTGGATCATGAGGTAATCACAAACTCTAGAAGTCCATCCCTCATGACCGCATGAGGCTTTAGAGGGACAACTAGACACAAACCATAACAGGTGCTACGAGCTTTACTGAGTTATTTGCTTAACTGGATTGATATAAATTGCTGCAGATTTGCAGACCTATCACTTCTGCTTTTACTTTCCTCACTAAAATTTAAGCTTTATCAGGGAAGTAAACATCTTGTACTTATCTACTGTTACTTGCCCAATTCCTAACAAACTGTATTTTAAACTAATAAGTGCTCATTCCATTTCTGTTGGGTGAAAAAATAAACTAATGTGTCACATTTGACTTAAGTTTATCCTGAATGAGCTATGTGCTCATGAATTGACTGAACAAAAAAGAGATTAGAGATAAGCTGACATTTTGCTTTTACTTTTTCATATTTTTGCCTAGGAAATCTCCTCAGTGGAAGCATGAGGATCACTAAGAAGACCCATATTTTCTGCCTTCCAAAGGGTGCTGAGGAATATACCTTGTCCCTTAATCTGAGATGTCTTCCAATATGTTGCTACAAAGCCTGAGTTTTTCAGTACTTTAAAATGCATCTGTAGTGTGTTTTGCTGTTTTTGCTCTGTATTTGTTTTTCCTGTGTCTAAATCTATCTTACTCAATGATAACAATTAAATAATAGGCTCAGAATCTGTGTTTGTATAAATTTTATTATGTATTTGCATAGATATATGGTGGGAGATTTACTAAGGCATCTTCATACACTTTCTCTTGTTGAAAGAGCCTTTCTGACAGCACTAGGGAGGCAGAAATCTGGAGCATCACTACAAGTCTGAGCTGCATAACGAGATCCTGCACAAAAAAGAAAGAAAGAAAGGAAGAAAGGAAGGAAGGAAGGAAGGAAGGAAGGAAGGAAGGAAGGAAGGAAGGAAGGGAAGGAA
>NW_004524599.1:9268716-9270952 GCF_000260255.1 Octodon degus
ATGTATTTGGTACAGGGTCTCACTACACAGCTCAGACTCATAATGATCCTCCTGTTTTCAGCCTCCCCAGCGCTGGGATTGTGGGTGTGCGCCACCACGCCTGGCCACAGTGGCCAGATCAGTACTCCTGGGAGCAGGGCTGGTGCTGCCTGTGGTGCTGGGATCAAACCTGGCCCTCTGCTTGTCTGAGCAGGTGCTTAGTCTGCAGAACTATCTTGCCGGCCCCTGTGTAGTTTTTTTGAAGAAAAGTATTCATCCATTTTTTGAGAAACAGTTTATGAAAAATGCTAATTTGTTTAATTTATACTACTAGTTTCTTTTTATTTATTGAAAATAAAGCCTTTTTATTTTTTCTTCTTTTTAATAATCCTTTTTTTGTCTGAGTTATACTCTGAATACCATTATGTTTATTCTTTTAAGATCATGTAACAATACATTAACTCTTGTTCTCTATTTTCATATGAAATTTTGCCTTGTTTTTTCATGGAAGTAAAAAAGAGTGCTTTTTATATTTTCCTTATTAACATCTACTTGTATTATATTAAAAATTTAAAAGGAATAGAGAAAGAGAAGTGTATTCTTATAGCCAATTCCTCTCATTTTTCTCAAGCCCTTTATGAAGTGTAAAGAATAATTCCATGGACAGAACATGAAAGCAGTCTTTCTTCACAAATGATCAGTACAGGCTCATTCTAACGCGCCATGCACCGGGGTGAAATCCTCTCGGATTGCAGAGTGCATTTTGACACACAGTGCAAAGTACTGTTTTTAAAACTGAAGACAAACTTTCAAAGAATTATATATGCATGGATGTGATCACTAGGTCATTTTTGTAGATTGTTGAGAATAGTTTATACTGCTAATTATTATTTTTCAGAAATCTGTTAGTAAAACAATTCCTACAAACTCATGCACATATTTTTAGTGTGTCCCTAAGCAACTCCATCTCCAGTGTTATAGTTGCTTACTATTTGATTTGTCATGCACATTGATATTTTTAACACAGAGGAAACACACAATGTTAAATGTGATTATAATTGAAACTGTAAATAAAAAATTGCATAGCTCTTTTTGCTAGTACCTACTGTTACATTATCATAGATTATTCATTTGGATTTCAGTTCTATTAAGGACTAAAAATATAGATAATAAGGAGTTAAAATTTAAATGCTTGCTATAAATTTCCAAGTGAAATCTATTAAATGTTCCTTGTATTAACTTCAGTGACAATAGATAGATTATGCTCAGTGTCAGTTAAGGAAAGGATAATAAATGAGCGATTTTCTTCCTTCAGTTAAATATGGGGCTAAGTGGCATGCACTAGCATTAAAAGTAAATTACTTATCACTTCAATAATCACAGTGTGAGTGCATTGTATTGGAAACTGTATTCCATCCTTCTTTGGTTCTCAGTTTTATTAAACAAGTCAACTGAAAATGCCTGGCTAAGCAGAAGAAAAACCCTTGATGGCGTTATGGCATTTCCATTTTATAAGTACTTATTCAAGATGTCTTCAAAATGGTATTTTCTATCTATGTCAGTTACAATTCACACACTGAGAATTATACATACCACAGACAGGTTCATCTGGTCTGGCCACCTACGTGAAGCACAAATCCTTTCTACTGCATCTCTCCATGGGCCTTCTAGCTTAATTTCAAACACTGTACGAAATAAGAAAAATAATTATTTCAAATGAAAACTCTACCGTGAGAAAATCCTGCCCATAGTGAGAAATACTTGCTACTGCGTTTCAGTAGCCTGCTTAATACGGCACAGAAGAGCCTTAGCAAATGGTACATCCTAACTAAATAGCTGCCCACCAAGCAATAAAGTAAGCCGGCTCTTCTGGTTTTAATCTATATTCTTTCTTTTCATTTCAGTGTATTGTACACATTTTTCTTTTTGTGAATGGTGAGGAGCTGAGGTGAGGAGAAAGGAGACGCACACAAGGGTGAAGAAGAGCCCTTAGGATGGCCTCTAGGGAACCAGGAAGCTTCCGTTGCTCGTCCACATACAATAACTTTTTAATGTATTCTACCAATGCTTGCACTGTTGTAGGCAGGATCAAATATGTCTTTATGTATCTTATCGAGATTGAGGATAGATACTGTGCAGCACGTCCAGGTTTCTAGCGTGAGCACAGAGATCTGCTGGATGAGGGTCTGCGTGATCCCAGACATTGCAGCTACCAGGTTGGGTTAGAATCAAAAGAAATGGAATCTGCTGACATCTG
>NW_004524599.1:9272308-9314981 GCF_000260255.1 Octodon degus
GAAAGAGACTAGGCATGGTGGCAGCTCCTGTAATCCTAGCGCTGGGAAGGCTGAAAACAGGAGGATCACTACAAGTTTGAGCTGTGTAGTGAGACCTTGCACAAAATAAAAAAAAAAAAGAAAGAAAAAGAAAAAAGAAAGAATGAAATAAGGAAGAAAGAATTGAAGGAAGAATGAGAAGAAGGGAGAAAGAAAAGGGGAAAGAAAACATAGAAATGGCATTATTAAATCAATGGTTTGCAGACTTCAAATGTTATGTGCATTCACAAATTTACTTCAGAAATACTGTAGTTATTTTCACTGTCAGCCTCTTTCCCCAAGTATTTCCAGTGAAGGTAATATTAATAACATAGTTATGCAAGTTATGATTTTGCTATTGAAATCTACTTTTTCTTATAATTTGTAACAGCTCTTCTGTATTAGTTTCACTAAAGCTTTGTATGTACTACGTATCATCAAGGTAGGCCAACTGTCAGTTCACTCGTTTGCTTTTCAACAGGTAGTTTTGTGTGGCTCTAAATTTTTATATAGTCCAGAATGTAAACTTTTCCCCCCATTTTTATAGGATGTTTTGCATGCTATATTTTTCCTGGAAATCATTAGTCTTGTTGATTTTTTTCTATTCTCATGCTACTTCAAGAGTCATCTAATTAAAGTAGCTTTAATCAGCTACTGAAGTTTAAAGGTTGAAGGTGTCCTAGGATTAAATAGCATAATGCTAATAAACATTTTCTAGCACCATGAAAATAAGCGCGAGAGAAAAAAGCACAACTTCAAGAATATGGAACGAGTCGCAGGCACCCATGAGAGTACATTAGATACCATGGCCTCAACTTTAAGCGTGTTTAAATGTTTTATAGAAATAAGGTTTATAGTATGGTATGTGTGGAACAAATAGGATATTATACGTCTACTAAATTACATTTTCAAATAAGAATGACAGGAATACACGTTCCGTATGTGGAGTGAAAGAGTGAAATGCTTACGCTATGATTCTTGCTGTTAAAGCACATATTACAAAAGGAAGACCTTAGAAAACATAGATTAAGTTCCCACTTGTGTGCTAACTAGCTATTAAGTTAGCTACTTGTGTGTGTTGAGAAGATACATTTCATAATTTTATTTTTTTTCTAATATTATTGATTATTTTCTAATTCTTCACCACGTGTTGGTGATATTCTTATAATCAATGCTGAAAAAAGGGCTCCATCTGCAAAAACCACCGAAGAAATAAAGCCCATGCGACATTACTTGCATAGCTGAGCTCTGTTATACTTATGAACATTATTTGTCCAAGAGAGAAATCTGAAGATAGGGTTCTAGGAACATTTTAGGAGACTAACCCTCTACGAAATCAGAACAGAAGCCTATACTTAGCAGACAGGCTTATGTAAAGGAGTACTTCCTGTGGGCTGGACTCTGCAGCCCTCCAGTGTTGTAGCAGACGCCATTCATAGGTTCTCGAACCTTTTTCTTGGCTCTTTCGTCCCTGCCCAGCTTCATTTCCGTGGTCGGCCTCTGCCACCCTCCAGCCCCGACTCTTATGCCCCCTGTTTGCTTCGCCTTCGCCTCTCATTTCCCTGGATCGCTGGGAAAAACCGCAGCCCTCCATGAACCCTCCTGTGCCTAATTTGTGCCTAAACTGGAGAGAAATGTACTTTGACACTAATTTCACTTTAAATTCGAGACTGTAGATCCTGTGCGACCTTTCACAGTTTCTGGTAATCGCATCTGATTTTCTTGTTTCATTTCTTCTCCTACCAGACTGGGAGTGTAACACATTCCAAACACGTGCTGTATCTCTCCGTAGGCTTCCCCTCAGCTGGGCAGCTGGCTCTTACTTCTCTGGAAAACTGTTGCCGTTGGAAGGAACCCTCCTTGGGAAATTCCCATCCCCTCACTCACCTGCTCACCCATCTGCCCCCCATGCCTGCATTCACATCCGCTTCTCTTCAGCTTTTACTTCAGAGGAAGGGGCTATGCAGTTTCCAAAAGATGATTCCTCTACATGCTCAGCCTCATGAGTTCTTTGCTACATTATCTTTTTTTTTATTTCTCTATTTTATTGCACAAATTTGCTATTCGTTTTCATCTTGTTGGACTGCACCTTCTCTAACTTCATTTCTCTCCTGTTGGAAGAATTTTCAATTCTTTCTGCACCAATAGTTTTAGCCTCATGCTTGCTGCAGCCGACTTTACCAGAGGCTTCACACCTAAGCTCACTACTTTCACCAAGATCAATGGAGACCCCACCCTATGTTGCTAAATCCAATGGCCCATTCTCCATTCTTACCTTACAGAACTTGCTAGAGATTTTGGACATAGCTGAGCGCACTCTCATTCTTCGTACATCTTTTCCGCTTGACCAGCAGGATACTATTTTCTAAGCTCTCCTCTCACTTGGTGGCAGCTCTTTGTCTCCTTGTTGTGTCCTCCGTTCTCTTGCTTCTTAATGTTGAAGTGCCCCAGGGAGAATTCTTAGTTCTCTTTTCCCTCTATTTAGTAGTGATTTCATTTACTACATGAGATCATGCTATATGTTAAATAAGGCACAACATTTGGGTGTGGCTGATGGGTTATTAAGAGGTGGGGCCCTGAAGGGCTGCTTAGATCCTGAGGACTGGCCCTTATGAAGGTGCGCAAGGCCTTTATAAGACAGGTTGCAATGGTGTGACACTATTTTACCCTTCCCTGTGCTGCCTGTGAGGTCACAACATTCATTTCTCGTGTCCTGCCATGTTAAGATCCAGCAAGAAGGCCTTCACTGGATGCTGGGCCTTGAGCTTGGACACCTTAGCTCCCAGAGCTTTAAGAAATAAGGTTGAGTTCTTTATAAATTCTCCATTCTGTGGCAATCTGCACAAATGAATTAAGACATGTGACTTTCCAATTTATATCTCTCACCCACCCAAATTTCTCTTTGCAAATATATGCATGATTTTCTCCTCTAAACCTGCTTCTGCATTCTCACACATTTAGTTGGTGGGAAGATCAATTTTTCATTTGCTCAAGAGGAAAGTTCTGCTGTTTCCAATATCAGCAGGCTAGTCTCATTCTACAGTAGTAACAAATACCACCAAAATCACAGGGATCGTGAAAGCAAAGGCCCTGTGCTGTGTCCATTGAGGATAAAGTACTGTTTTTCTGAGCCCTTGCCATTCTTCTTTTAGACTCCAGCAGGAAAAGTTAATTGGAGGAGTTCTCAGTCATCATGGCAGAGAGGAAAAAGGACTTGGAATAAGAGAAACTGGTTATTAAATGTCTGTATATTATATAAATCAGTTTTGGGTTTTTTTTTTTTTTTTGGTATGTCCTTGGCCAAAGCAGGTCATGTGACTAGTCCTAATTTCCCTGGGATGGACAAAGAGAAAAGCAGAGGGAGCTGTGCCATGGTGTGGCACTGGGCTTCCCTGATGCACAGCCCCATCAGTTCCATGTGCTAGTCAGCTGTCTGTTACTGTGGAAAATATCAGAGACAATCAACATATAAAGAAGCAAGGTTTATTCCCAGTTTTGGAAGGCATCAGTCCTGGTTGGGCAGCTCCAGCACTTTGGGATGGAGGGAAGCCCATGGAGAAGACAGCCATTCACTTCACAGCTTAGATCAGAAAGAAGGAGCAAGGCCTGAGGTCCACCAGGAGGCTGCACCCCATTGCAACACCTACCACAAGCACTGCCTGTTAAATTTTCCATCTCCTTTTAGTAGCACAATGTGAGGACTAGACCTTTGACTCATGAATCTTTGGGAGCATTTAAGATCCAAATGCTAGTAGATAGTAGGTGTTCTCCTCACTCTGTATACAAAGCCCCTCCTTCACCTCCTGCAGGCATCCCAGCTCCTGTCTGAGATTTTTCAGTGATGCATGGTGGTGTCTAAAACTGGGAATCGGCTCTGCATTTGTTCAAGCCAAATGAGAGTGAGAGCACAGTTCTGCTTGATCCAGAAACCTATAAACACATGCACAAAGTTAATTAGCACCTCAAGCACCCAAAATACAGTGGTAGAACACAGATAGAAGCCCAGAAGATGGGGATGCAGTATAGTTTAGTGAGAGGGCATATTTTTAGCATGCCCAAGTCTCTGGGTTCCATCTGCAGCATGAGCACACACACACACACACACACACACACACACACACACACAGAGTATATTCTCCTGTTCAAGAAAAGTCATGTCAGGCACTAGTCTAGAGCCTTTCAGAAACCCCAGAAGACGTTCAAAGGCCTACAGCTTCAGTTATAGGAAATATTTAGTGGTGACATCATGCTAGTTCTTCGTTCTCCTTGATCCTGGGCTCCCACCCGGGAACCCCTTCCTTGGACCTTTTCCTCTTTGCTTATGAGTGAGGTAAGCTTTCAGAGACTAAGCCCGCCTTGCAGCCTGAGCAGTTTTATCAACTTTCTACTTGATCCTTGGATCCTTAAGATCATTTTAAGTCATGAATAGTAACCATCTTTCATGGAAAATACCTGTTCAATATAATGTCTAAGATGTTCGATATTCAGAGAGATAGTGAGGTTCAGCTCAACTGCCTAGGTTGTAGGGTAATAATAATAAGATTTTCTTCTGGAGGGTTAACAACCTAAGTCTACAGAACAAAAATTAGAGAAAAAGAAGGGCTGCAAGGACAGCCAATGTTTTGGCCCTAGCCTTCCAAGGTCAGTGAAGACTCAGGACATAGGAGAACCTGTCCTGTAATATTATGTAACTCAGTTGTGGCCCAAATTTTCTGATCAAGGAAATTGTAGGTCACAGAGGAAAGTGATAGACGATGTAGAGTGTGCCTAAGGAGAGTCATATAGAGAGAAAACATTCTCTCAGGCTTTCACAGAGGGCACATTGGTTAAGCAATGGCAGTGACTCATCCACATGGCTGACACTGACAAAGGATCTGCAAACTGTGGTACAGGGGTTCAGGATAAATCCTGAGGGGATTTGACTGATCTTATCAGATACAAAAGTTACATTTCTTGTTATATAGGTCATGCTTTATCTTGGTGTTAACCATCCAACAGAAAAGTGTAAAATTGAGGTATAAAAAATAAAGCCATATTAATATACTGAGCTCTAAAAGGCTCAAGTCAACGACTTCTGACATTGCCAGTCCTAGGGATAACCCACTACTATTATGGACTACTGGCCTATATTGGAATATTTTGCTGAATTAATGCACCTACAATATTTAAATGACAATGGAATACTCATATCTGACAAAACTAAATGAAAAAGGGGATACAAGTGAAGGACCATTTTGTATCTGTATATTCAAAATAGTTAGAATAGATATACAGCTACTTTCTCCTAATCCAATGAATAGAAAGATTTGTTCTATTAGTATTTGGACAGGATAGCATGTCTGCATCTTGTACTATGAATAACCACTATGAAGACAACAATATGCAATGTATTAATTATTGAAGCTGTCATACTAATTAGTTTTTAAACTGTCTCATCGCTATTTGTTCCTCAATAAAATTATTCAAAAAAGGAAGTAACTATCTTTCCCTTCAGGTTGGGAGCTGTTTGGGGAACACTCTTAACACTCAGTTCTACGTGCCATTAGCTATACTTATATACGACTTCATTGCAGGTACCTTGAGCTTATCAACCACTGGTGAGAAAGTTTCAGCATTTGTTCTACTGTTTTTTTAGTCAAGTAACTTCAGATTACCACAATTCATCCAAAGTGGTGACCTCGTTGTTGAAGAGTTTGCCATGACTTTGGCCCTTACTGTGGGGCTTTTGCTCAGTGACCTCAGCAGAAAATGCAGTTACTTTACCTCTTCCCATCTTCCAGTTCTTCAAACCTTCTTACCTCCACTATCTCCTCTCTTTTCTTGCTAATCAGCAAATTCCACTTTTTTAAAAATTTGTTTCTTAGGCCTATGAGATAGCTCAGCAGACTAATGTGCCTGCTTAGGCAAGTGTAGGCAAGGGCAGGGACCATGGTTCAATCCCTGGCGTCAAATGCCGTACCAGCCCTGACCCACGGCGGGCTGAGCCAGCCAGAGTCTGGGAGTGGTGGCGCACATCTGTAATCCCAGTGCTGGGGAGGCTGAAAGCAGGAGGATCACTGTGAGTCCAAGCTGTGTAGTGAGACCCTGCAACAACCAAATACAATTTTTTTTTTTTTAGAAAAATTGTTTCAGGGCCAGGGTGATGGCTTGGTGGAATAAGTGCTTCCCTGACAAGTACAAGGGGCTGAGTTCAATCCTTGGTTCCATCAAAAAAAAAAAAAAAGAAAAGAAAGAAGAAAGAAAGAAAGAAAGAAAGAAAGAAAGAAAGAAAGAAAGAAAGAAAGAAAAATTGTTTCTTGCTACATTGCCTTGTTTAAGGTCAAACTTGTGATCCTCTTGCCTCAGCCTTCCAGAGTGCTGGGATTGCAGTTCTACACCACCACACCTTGCTAGCAGATTCCTCTAAAGATCATCTGTTTTTATAGGGCATCATCAGGTACAACCAGTAGTCAACGTATAATACTAATATTCCACCCCTACCATCTTTTTAGTTGTTAGAATATGCTTGTTAGAAACACTCTCCACCTCCCAAGTCATTGCTAATAGAAAATTCTAGCTTAAAGAAGAAAAGACTGTTTGCATATCTGTGGGTGTGTTTGTCAGAAGGCTCTTGAGACTCTGCATAATGTTGCTCTCAGTTACACTCGGCTCTCAAGTTGACTTAGAAAGCAGTCTCAGGAATTATAAGAAATAAAGTCATGCTGTTATGTTGAGCTGTGGGGGACTCAGGTCAGTAATTTCTGACATTGCCAGTTAAACAGAAGACCCAATGCTATTATGGGCTACTGGACTCTTTTAGAATATTTTGCTGAGTTTACACACCTATAATATTCAATAACGGAACTTAGAAAAAATGGGGTATACCTATGAATGTCCATTTTGTATCTGTGTATTCAAAGTGGTTGGGATAGATATATAGTTACATTCTGTTAATGAATAGAATAATTTGTTCTAATGGTGTTTGTAAATAGGATCACAAGTCCGCATCTTGTACAGCAATTAACCACTAAGAAGAATATATGTAGTGTATTATTTGTTGAAAAAATAAAAAAATAAAATAAAGTTTAACATATCAAAAAAAAAAAAAAAAAAGAAAGCAGTCTCAGGAACACTGCTGGTGTCCTAACAGAAGGACAAAATGGTGATTGTTCATGACTTCCCTGTGACTGGAAGGGAGCTTTTCATTCCTACCTGGTCCCTTCTGATCACAAATCAAAGCAAGTGACATGGTCACAAGAGGTCGGGATGCAGTCAGGAGGGCAGAACCGAACATCTCCACTCTCCAACACCTCTTCCTGGCCTCCTGCCGGCCCTCACAAGCTGCCCTGCTGGCTTCTGAAAATTCAGAATTGGGCCACTCAGCACCCAGTTGCTTGCTGCAGCCCCTCAGCAAGACGCTTTGGTTGGTCCTAGACTTCTGCAGTTGCCTTCCTTCTGGCTTAGCTGCTTTTCCTCTCACCCTCTTTGACCTATGTTGGGAAACAGTATTGCAATCTTCCTAAAATAAGTCATAAAAGCTCAATTCTCCCATCCGAGTACTAACCAGACTTGAGCCTGCTTAGCTTCTGAGACCAGATGAGATCAGACGTGTTGAAGGTTCTTGCTGCATCAACAGTGCTGCTTTTAGACACTGCTGCTTTGTTTGCTAAGTGACTCATTTGTACATGAGCAGAACTGTTTCTGTTATTGTTATTTTCCTCTAAACCTAAAACTCTGCATTTGGTTTGTACCATGGCCTGAAGTTTGATTTTTTAATGTGATACTTAAGACTTTGTAGAATGTGAGTTTTGTCATACAAATAAACTACAGAGTCCTCTAAAAAAAAAATCTCAATTCTCTCACAGGTCCTTCATCTCTTTTGTGCTCAAATAGCTTCTTTTGTTCTTTTTCCCTACTAGGGATTGCACCCAAGAGCTTTCACAGCAAGCAGCATCCTTAATTCTTTACAAATTTGTTTTTTAAAAGTTTAAGTTTTCACGGAGTTGCTAGCTTGTCCAGGTTGGGCTTAACCTCACAACCCTCCCGCCTCAGCCTTCCAGAGTGCAGACTGCTGGGACTTGCAGGTAGGCATCCCCACACCCAGCTCAAGTAGCACCTTCATATTAGAATCTAGTAGTTACTCCTCCAGTGACCCCTACCCTACAGAGATCCCAGTGAATCTCATGAATTTTTGATGTCATAATTTTATGTCCCCTAAGTCTTGTGTCACTTTTTGGGCAGAGCAATTTAACTTTTTCACTTACAACAATTTCAACTTTTCACATAGCACAGCCCTGGAGGACCAAGCACTGAACTGGGTTTGGAAAATGTCTACTCACCAAAATTTGCTGCTAAGGGAAATTCTTGTATTGGATTGTAGGTAAGACAAACAAACAACCCCCCCCACACACACAAAAAAAAGCAAGAAAGCCCATTCATCTCTATATAAGATAGATGAGGCAAACCTATAATAAATAACTTTGGAATCAACCCTTTGATAGGTGTTAGGAGAGCATGTGTGTGGTTTTTTTTTTTTTAAATCTGTATATGTTTAAAAAACATTGATGGGGCCAGCAAGATAGGTCAGCGGTCTAAAACCCTTTCTTAGGCAAGCTTAGGCAGGCGCAAGGGACCGTAAATTAATCCCCTGTGCCACATGTTGTGCCAGCCCCGCCCTCAGGGATGGCTGAGGCTGCCTGAAAACAACAACAACAACAACAGCAACAGCAACAACAACAACAACTGTCTATCACTAGGACAAGATTATGTCTACTAAACATGAATAAAACATGAAATGGAATAATATACATAGAAAAGTGTTCATATTTTTATAATTCACCAAAAATTCTTCCTGATACAATTAATGCTCTGATAAGAATGTGTCACACATTATTCTATTGCGAATCACACACAGCAGAAACTGTAAATCATACTCTGATAATAATGCATAAAGCAATAAAGAAATTATGGAAGTTGTTATTAAAAGAACATATATATGAATAACTTTTTAAATTACTTATGGGCCAAAGAGGAAATAAAAATTGCAATCATAGGCAATTAAGAGATTGATGATAATGAAGCAATTAATTCACTATGAAAACTTACATGATGTGGCCCAAGCATAGTCCAGATAAAAATAGTTTTATTATTTGAAAATGTAAAAGTAAAAAAACCAAGAAAACTTTGAAAAAGAGCAAGCATTCAGAAGCCATATGCAATCAGGTTTTGGTGGCAAACACAAAGACTATTCCTCACTCATTCCAAGCTCTCTTTCTCATACAGACCTTATCTGCGATCTCCCAAATGCAGCTATCAGCAGCTAGAGAGTCACACGCTGCTGTCCCGGGAGCAGCGACATCGATTTGATGCAGGTCTCCTTGGTCAGATCTCAGCCATCTAGTCTCCCACGTGCTGCAGAGCTAGACTGCAGGCTTCCTCAGAAGAAAGGGTTTATTCAAGGAGCCGATGCTGCTTTCTCATTAAAGAGTTAGATAATAAGTAGTTTAGGTTTTGCATGCCCAAGATTCTCTTCTCCATTCTCTTGCTGTGAAGCAAAATCAGGCAGAGACAACAGGAATGGGGTGGCGGTACACTGACACTGTGCGGAGTGCGAGTGTGGCCAGTGGGCCAGTTTGCTGGGACTTGGGATTATTTTTCGCACTATAGTAATAGACATGGAAATGTACCTGCAGTGCCTTTCTCATGAAAGTAGATCTATTGTTATTCAAAGTCTAAATATATGTGTATAAGGATGTATTTCTCTCTCCATGTGCAAGTATATGTGTACCATTACAAGAATAGAAGCATATAAATACCCATATGTTAACACGGGTTGGTGTTTCAAGTACTTTTCATGCCTGTGGAACTGTATTTTCTAAATTTTTAACTATAACCGTGCAGTACATAAATAATAAGTGGAGGAGAATGAAGAGTGAAGGAAACTTGGGCAAAAAAATTGAAATGTGTAAATATTAAATAGTAAGATATTTTATGGGTGGAGATGAGTAGACAATTTGAATAGATTTGAAAACTTAAAAAAATAGGCATGAGTAATGTGTAGCAGTTTGATGTTTAGATTTCTGGGGACAAATATACTACCCTGGTTTGTATTACTGTAGCAGAGGACAGCGTGCAAGGTGACTGAACTATAAAAATTTTATTTTTGCTCACGATTCTGCAGTTTCCAGTCCAAGAATGGTGTCCTCAGATCTCTGGGCCGCTGAGGAGACCATCACATCAGGTGGGAACAACTAACTGAGCAAAATGTTTACATTGCGAGCCAGGGAGGGAGGGGCTGAGATCTGGGCCCACCGTCCATGAGAGCGCATGCCCTGGGTGCTGTAGGGAACCTGCTCTTTCTACTGGGCCCTCGGGGGACACGATCTGAACGACAGTGATGAACACACAGCATGTCACGTACACTGCACTGTCTGGCACATGCTGGTCATTACATAAATATTTACACAATTCATATGTTGCTAGGTTGGTTAGACATTGACTCATTCAAATATTTTTTAGAAATTTTATTTATTGGTACAGGCTCCCACTATGCAGCTCAAACTCGTAGTAATCCTCCTGGCTCAGTTTCCCCAGCACTGGGATTACAGGCATGCGCCGCCACACCTGGTTTTGATGACCATTACAGTGCACCTGGGATTCTGGGGCTGGCATGGTATGTGGTACTGGGTATCAAACCCGGTACTTGTGCTTGCCAGGCAGGCTCTTGACTGCCAAGTATCTCCACAGCCCTTAAATAGTGACTTTTTTTTTTTTTTTTCATTATGAGGCATTGAACTGGGACGTTATGCTTGCCAGGCAGATGATTATGACTCTGAGTTGTGTCCCAGGCCTCCATCCAACTTTTTTTTTAATATTATCTATTTTTTTAATTTCATATCTTCAAAAATTATTTTTATTCATTTTAATGAGAAAAAAGATAAAATAACGATGAAACAGTTTCAAAACATGTTAGCAGGATAGTTACAATTATTAATACATTGCGTATTGTTGTCTTTGTAGTAGTTATTCAGAGGACAAAATGCAGACATGATATCTTCTCAACAATATTAGTACAAATCTTTCTTCTCATTGAACTAAGAGAAAGTGGCTGTATATCTATCCTAACTATCTTGTATATACATATATACATATTTTTTCCACAACAAAATGGTCCTTTATTTATATCCCCCTTTTTGGTTTTGTTTTGTCAGAGATGGGTGTTCTGTTGCTCTTAGAGAAGCTGTATTTGGAGACATCTTTAAAGGACCTTTTCATACTGGATGCCATTCCAAAGATTGTAGGTACTTGAATTCAGCAAAATAATCCAATATAGTCCAATAGTCCATAATAGTAGTGGGTTGTCAGCACAACTGGCAGTGGTCTGAGGGCATTGACTTGAGCCTTTTACAGCTCAGCATATTAATATAGCTTTACTTTTTATACCTCATGGTTATACTTTTTTCTGCTGGATTATTAAGACCAAGTTAAAGCAAGACCTATATGACTAAAAATGTAACTTTTTCTATCTGATAAGGTCATCAAATCCCCTCAGGATTTACCCTGGAATCATGTACAGCACCTTGCAGGTCTTTTGTCAGTGTCATGGACATTGCTTGACCAATTTGCTCTCTGTGAAAGTCTGAGAGGATTTTTTTCTCTCTAGGTGACTGTCCTTAGGCACAATATACATCATCAATCACTTTCCTCAGGGGCCCCATAATCCCCTTGATCAGAAAGGAGAAAAGTCAAGAAATATCGTAGGGGCAAAATGATACGTTTATATAAACAAGATGGTTAAGGCAATGCTCCTAAAAATTTCCATCAGGTTTTTGAAAATAATAGTTAATGGGTAGAACTCTCACCTCAACTAACTCTATATACTATCTGTGAACTAAACAACTACACTGCAGATAGCATATGTAATACTAAAACCTGCTTAAAATACCTGTCATTTTAGTCTTCTAAATGTGCATTGCTTCTAATGTCATATCAATTATTGCTATCCTCTCTTTAAAGTAAATTTCTGTAAAAAAAAAAAAGGTAATAAAAGTAAACTAAAGACAAGAAAAACAAAGTGTAGCAGGATTGTACTGCTACAAGGTTGTATATGGTTTGATTTCTAAATTTCTGTGTAAAAAATGTGTGATTGTTTTGTAGAATTCTATAGGGATTTAAATTTTAGAGCATCCATGGTTGTTGGAAAATAGCAGTTCCATTTTACGTCTAAGGTATGTGACATTCAGACAGGTAGTGATGTTAAGCTTAACTGCCTCTGTTATAGGATCATAATATTATTATTATTATGATCCTATAAGCTTCTCTTCTGTTTAGCAACTAAATTTTGCAAACCAAAAATTAGACAGATATATGGGCTAACAAGGTAGCCAACATTTTAGCCCTAGCCCTTCAAGGTCAGTGAGGACTCAGGATCTAAGAGAACCTCTGCTGTGACATACTGTAAATAAGTGGTGTCCCAAATTTTCACTCAATTATTTTTATTATGGCTATTGTATCATTTAAAAGTTGAAGGCATGTTGGTTATATTTTATATAACCTTTTATAGTGTATCTTATTAGATGTATATGTGTCAAACTTTCTTGTGTTTGTATTATACCCTTTTTACATTGAAATGTTCTCAGTCACAAAATCATATTCTTTCTCCACTGTCCCATAGTTTTATTTTTTAGAATTAATGCTTTAATTTTTACAAAATTTACCTAATGAAGGAAAGAAAAGATCCTGCCCCATTTTCTTTTCACTTAACCAATTCTCCCCAGACCGTTCATTCCATAACACTTCCTTTCCCAACCAAATGGAAATGGAAGGGAATCTAATCTTGCCCCCAACTACCCAAACTGAATACCAGGGTTGCCCCCTAAGGGTTTATGACTATAAAAACTCTAACCCCTCAGGTCTGATAATCATATGTATGATAATTAACTGTATGAGTAATTATTGTGCTATGCAAATAAACAATACAGATGAGTCATTTTATTAAATAAGCACCATGGGGTCATTAGGTTTTGATCTCTGTCCTAGTCTTTGGGGGGGGGGAAATGCTTTCTATGAACGGCTCTTTGGAACTGGCAATAAAGCAGCACTAGTAGGTTCACATTAAGCTGGATAATATGCAGACTGCTTGATTTGTATTGAATATGTGTCTGGTGGTTGGGGCCCATTGTAATGAACTAACCCACAAATCACAGCTTAATGGGAATCTACTTTTACATATTGCTTAATTAAAAGTTGTGAGCTTATTAACATGTGTCTTTGGCACTGAGCTTTGGGGATGTAATCTCTGTGCAAATAAGACTAGGTTGTAAAAGTTTTATAGATTGACGATGATATTATAGTCCATACCTTAATAACCTATCATTTCCCCAAAGAATTTTTCATATTTTACATTCTCCTATTCAGCTGTAGCTGATTCTTTTCTTTTTGTTTTTCAATGTGAGGCCTACTGCAATAGATACTGGTATCAAAAAAGGGTTGTATCTTAAATATTTCAGCTGAACATCATCATTTAATCTTATTAGCAAAGCTATCTGGAGAAAAGTTTCAGAGCCCTTTCATTGGAGGGGCTCCAGGTAGTAGAGCTCTATTAGGTATGGATTTCCAGAATTTCCATTATAAATCTCTATTTTCAGGGAATTATGATTGAGCTATAAAAATTTTGCCGCAGGGTTCAACTTGGAATCCAAGGTCTTCACCTAAGAGAGTAGGTTGTTAACACAGGGGGAAAGCTATACTGCTGTTTTCATCTCACCAGAGTGAAATCATCATGCATGTAACCATTTTCAAACACTTTCTGACAAATCACTGTAAGATGCTGCTTGGAGATTTTTTTGTTTGTTTGTTTTTGACATAAAACACTGCAGTGTGTTTGTTTGTAATTTTAACTTAGCCATTTGGTGACTTTTTAAACGTCAAAATGAAAGCTGCCTTCTCTCAAAGGGTCCTTAACTGGACGGTTCTGATCTTATGTAGAACCTCTGATGTGGCGCCTTCCTGGAGTCCTTGCATCGAGTGTCTCTTAAACAGTGTAATGGTTTATATCTAGATGTTCCCCGGAAGCCTCACAGAGTCTTAGATGGGGCTTTCTCAGGCGTGGCTGGACTTAGACTGTGTGATTCAATGCTAGAATTTAGGGTGCTGGCATAAAGGGTGGGTGACTGCTGGATCAGTCCACCGATTGGAGTGGCCCAAAGAGGCTTGGCGCACTTCTCTCTCCCTTGGTGCTTTGCTACAGTGTGACTACCATGCACTGTTCTCTGGGACTCCCCTCTGCCAAGCCACGCTACTTGGACCTAACTGTTGAGAGACTGAAACCTCTATAAACTGTGATGCAAATCAACCTTTCCTCATTTAACTTTCGGTGTAGACTATTTTATCTCAGCAATGAAAAAAGTAACTAAGACAACCAATTTCTAGCAGTAGTTTCAGGGGAAAAACCCCAAAGTTTATCGTTTTAAAGATTGAATCTTGGGCCAGGGAGATAGCTCAGTGGAATAAGTGCTTGCCTGGCAAGTACGAGGTCCTGAGTTTAATCCCCACTACCAAAAAATAAAAAAAATTGAACCTTATCATTGTTACTTTGGACAGTGAGTATGCTCATTTTAATTAGAAATTTAAATTGACATCCCTGGATAACAAAGTATCTGAAACTATTGTCTAACTATAACAGGTACGGGAGAAAAGCCCAGTGTGAATTCTGTTATTAAATGCCTGTGTGAATTGGGGAGATTTACTTGAGTGACCTGAACTCAATTTTCTATGCATCAAAATAAGACAAAATAATCTACAACATGCTTTCAGAGTTTGAAACTTTCATATTGCTGTTAATTAACTATAACTAAATTCGCTGATTTTGGTGTCACCAAATCCAATGGGCATTTTGTAGTTTTCGACATAATCCCTCCATAGCATTCTGAAAGACTACAGGCTTCCAACACTGATGGACACATTGGCTTCTGAACGACCTTTAGATCAGACATTTGTGACTCTTCCTCCCTCCTCGGCCTTCCTGATTTCCTTCCCACAATTCAGTCAATAAATACTGAAGCTCACAAAACTTTTTTTTTTTTTTTTAATTTAGCACAGGGTCTACAGGGTGTCACTACACAGCTTAGACTCATAGTGATCCTCCTGTTTTCAGCCTCTCAAATGCTGGGATAATAAGTGCTTGCCACCATGCCGAGTGTCAATCGCTGCCTCAGTGTGCCCCAGGGGTGGGGCTGGCCTGGGATGCTGGGAATAAAATCCCAGTCCCTGGGCCTGCCTAAGCAGGTGCTTTAATCCACTGAGGTATCTGGCCCGCCCATAAGATTCATTTTGATGGCCTTATCTCCAGCTGTTCCATACTGTCTTCCTCAGGGGCTTCCTTATTTTCAGTGGCTCCAGATGTTTTCTGTTTCCTTCTCTCAGATGTCCTTTTGGGACTACGATCATTGCTCTTCTAAACACCAAGTCCCTTGAAATCACAGGTCTGCTGGTCACTTCCTATTGAATGAATGTCTCATTGTCACCTGGTCCAAAGCTGGGTCTTCAGGTCCCTGTTAAATAGCTGCCTTCACCTCTCACCCAGTTACTGGAAGTCTTTGGCTTCTTCCCTTTCTGCTTCTTCCCAACTCTCATTTCTTCCTCCCCATACCATAAACCATCTGCCAACATTTCAAGTGTTCAAATTGCTTAATTTTATTCCTAACACAAGTTTCTTCTTCCCCACACAAAGAGCCCCCTTGACATTCTGAGCTACTCCTCTGGGTCTTGTCCCCCCTGAGTTTCTCCCATTTCCTCAAGACTGTCTGTGTCTTTGCTCTGAGCTCAAAGCCTTCTGAGTTCCACATCCTTTCCCTCTGAGCAACCCAACCCAGCTCCACTGATGCCAGGTGGATGCCTGGTACCTGACAGGTACTTCATGGGAAGTGACTGTGGCAGCCCGTAGAGACTGAAATGCAGTGAAAAACAGAGGCTGGCTGGAGGTCACTCCCTCCAAGCAAGAGACTATGACCCGGGGGATTGCACATCCACCCTCCCATTGTCTGAAGCTATTATGTCATATCAGTCTACAAGATGGTAAAACAATGAAGCACCTAGGAAGCAGCTGCTGACAGCATGCTTTGGGCTCTTGGTTTCTAACAACCCAGATATAGGAGAAGGACTTGCTGAAGGCTTAAAGTAGCTTACACTGGAGACCAGGCTAGACTTGGAAGGTGAAGAGGTCTCCTCTACCTCTGTTAGTTCTCATGTAGGCTCTTTGCCTGGACCTTGGAGCCCAATTCATAAAAAGCTGGTAACAAGAGCAAAACATAATAAACACTTTATAAATTTTACATATCCTTGGAGTTCTTCATCATAGAGGGAACTCTGAAGAAATGACCAAAGCATAATGTGTTTATACATGTTAGACAACAAACAGGAAGTTTGTGGGAGAATAAGAGCACAAAAGGAGGTGAGGACTAGAGTCACAAATTCTAGGATGTCAGTAAGAGATATGTGGGGCTCAGGGCATTATCCTGCTTATCATGTAAGGCGAAGTAAAGAGGAGTGTAACACCTGTAGGAGACAGAAGAGCTGATACGTCGCACCGCAGGACAGAGATCACTGCAGAGCCAAGGGTACTGCTACCGGAGCTCTAGGCTGAGGGTCTAGGCAGGGAAAAGCCCTCAGGTGCATGACATGAATCCTCCTTACTGGTTGCTCTTATGCATCTCATCACCATGCAAGTTGTTCTCTGCATGTGTAATGTCAATTAGAGCTGGAATGCATCTGGAAACTTCCCTGAAAGTCCACCTTCCAAAGGAAGCTATTAATACTCTGGTTTCTCTTCAGATCGTGTAAATCTTTTGCCTTTTACCAAAGGAGGCTATTGTTGAAACACATCTGCCTCAGCAAGTGTGACATGCTGCAGCTGCCCCAGGCGGAGCTCTGGCCGATGGACCTGCAGGACAGGTGTGTGTTCTTCCTCCGGTACCTTTGGCTCTTTCTTGTGTTCTCACCTTCTTCACTTTGCAGCCTGTGATTCACAGCCAAAGCACCCTCTAAACATGTTATGAAGACTAGCAGCTTCCCATGTGTCATCGAATATTTGCAGACCATTAATATGGGAAAAGTATTCTCTGACTGTAAGAATGGAGGGAATTCTCCAAAAGGGAATAATTTCACAGGATAAGTGGTTTAAATTGGGTTTGACCATTGGATTGTTGTTTAGATATGACACATATTAATTCACTAGATTTTTTTTAATATGTGAGATTGTCTATGTTTTTTATTCTAGTCAGGGACCTCATATAAACACATTTTTGATTAATTGATATTCATAGGAAATGTTCCTATTTTAATGGAGTTTGTAGTTGTTCTTCAGGGAGAAATCAGCATTTTTATGTGAAATTAGGTGTATATTGCTTAATCAAGGATTTTTCAATTTAATTTATTCACAGTAAGTATTCATGTGGGTTCACTTGCCAGAGACCCTTTGTTCCATTATAGCTAATAATTTTTGATGCAGTTATAGCTAATTATCAAAGAAAAACTAATGAAGCTTCCCTTGCTATGGCAGAATGACTTCTTCTGCTGAGTAACTAACTGCCCTTGTTGGTATAGTATTTTCAGGAACTATTACAAAAGGTTTAGTATGTTTAAATTTATAGAAGTATGTACCTGATTGGCAAGGCAAACTCCACACTCTGTTTACCCTCATTTTTGAATGTCACTGATTACTCCGAGCAAATTCCCCCTAATATATATGCAAGGGGAAGTTATAAATATTAATCTCACTTCTTGTTACTTTAAGCAATGACAGTGTGTATTTTATGTGAAATGTTACTCTTGAATCACCTAGATCTGTTTGGTTTTTTTTTTTTGTTGTTGTTGTTGTTTTGTTTTTTTGCAGAACTGGGGATTGAACTCAGGCCCTTGCATTTGCCAGGCAAGCACTTATTCTACTGAGCTATCTCCCCAGCCCTCTGAATCACCTAGATCTGTACATGAATAAGTGGAAGTGTTTGCAGAATGCTTTGGGAATGGCCATTATCTCTTACTAAATTTTTAACAAATTTACTCAGCAAAGTTTTATTTTATTAGTACCTATTTATGATGCATATGTTACTTAATCAATGGTTAGGTTGGGTGGGAACAACCAGCTGAACTGTGTATGTATGGTCCTGGGAAAGGGGCAACTTGAGGGGAGGATTTTGAGCTGATTTCCCCTGGAGCAGCTTCGCTATTCTCTCCAGCTGGGCCCTGCTTCACCCAGGATGACTGCTGTTTTCTTGGGAAGACTCTGGTCCTCACCTTTGCCTTCTGCTCTTTGATACAGAATTTGGCCAGGATTTCTGGTGGATTTCTAGGCTTCTATTGGTGGCTTTTCAGCCTGAATCCTAGAAGCAGACTCTATCCTTGATGCTGGGACTGTATGGGACATTGCCATTGGCTCCAGGCCTTCCCCTGGGTCCTTTCTGTCTCCAGTGGAGACAGCAGCCTTGGTCTTGTCTCCATTTTACCCTAAAAAGCACTGACTAATACAAAGCATGAGTATTACAGTCCTCCCTAAGCACCAGGACAGGTACATATGCCACCTCAACCTTTTCTGCTTTTTTCTCTCCCTCCTCCTCCTCCTCTCTCTAGATCCTTCTCAATTTGCAAAAGGTGTATTTCCCCTTTCCTGTTGTGTATCTTTTTATTTTGTTCTATTTATTTATTTATTTATTTATTTATTTATTTATTTTCTGATTGAACTCAGGCCCTTGTGCTTGCCAGGCAAGTGCTTATTCTACTGAGCCATCTCCCTGGCCCCTCTTTTTTATTCTTAAATAATACAAAATAGTGACAGAAAAAAAAATACAGCACTAGAAACAACACAAGATTTCACTAAACAAAGGAATGGAAATTCAACAATGGTTGATTATCTTCAAATTAGTCTTTGATAAAGGGACCAAACATGTTCACTGGAAGAAAGATACCCTCTTTAATAAATCATTATGGAAATACTGGCTTTGCACAAGCCAAGGCTTAAAATAGACACATGCCTATCAACATGCACAAAACTACAGTCAAAATGGAACAAAGAATGACTAATCAAGAGAGGGAAAGGAGAAGAGCTAGGAAACATGAATAAGTCAAGACAGTTATACGTAGAAGATGGGCAAGGCAATGATCCTGAGAATCTTCAGAAGATTTTTTAAGCTAGCAGTTAATTGGAAAAATTCTCACCCTGACTAACTATATATACTGATACCTCTGAACTAAGCTACTGCACTGCAGATGGTAATTTGTAATAGTAGTTTCATGCTTGGAGTGCCTGTCATTCTGGTCTTCTGAATATGGGTTGCTTGTCATGACATGCCAGTTGCCGCTATGATGTCTCTCACGTAGATGGTTGTTCAAACAGAAGGGGGTGGTGAATGAAAGCAAGAGACAGGAAAAGGAATATTGTGGGACTGTCCTGCTTCAAGGTGGTATATGGTGAGATTTTTGGACTTATGTGTAAACATGAGAAGTATATAATCCTTTATGCCTATTTTTAAAATATATTCTAATTTTTAAATGTTTTTTATTATATTCTGTAGAGACTTAAAGTTCAACATATCAATACTTGATGAAAAATACCTGTTCCATATTATGCCTAAGATGTTTGATATGCAGACAGATAGTGAAGTTAAGCTTAACAGCCTAAGTTGTATGGTAATAGCAATAAGTTTGTCTTCTGGATGGTTAACAACCTAAGTTTGCAGACCAAAATTAGAGAAAAAGGAGGGTTGCAAGGAAAGCCAACCTTTTGACCCTAGCCTTCTAAGGTCAATTAAGACTCAGGACATATGAGAACTTGTACTGTAACGTCATGTAACTCAGTTGTGTCCCAAATTTTCTGATCAAGAAGATTATGGGGCCAAAGAGGAAAGTGATCGATGACGTAGAGTGTGCTCAAGGAGAGTTAAATGGAGAGAAAACATTCTCTCAGGCTTTCACAGAGAGCACATTGGCCAAGCAATGGCCGTGACTCATCCACATGGCTGACACTGACGAAGGTTCTACAATCTGAGGTACAGGATCTCAGGATAAATCCTGAGGGGATTTCACTGACCTTATCAGACCCAAAAGCTTCAACTCTTGTTGCATAGGTCCTGCTTTACCTTGGTCTTGACCATCCAGCAGAAAAGTATAAAAACGAAATATAAGAAGTAAAGCCATGCTGTTATGTTGAGCTGTGGGGGACTCAGGTCAACAATTTCTGACATTTCCAGTCAAGTGGAAGACCCAATACTATAATGGGCTACTGGACTCTTTTAGAATATTTTGCTGAGTTTACACACCTATAATATTCAAATAACGGAACTTAACAAAAAAGGGTATACAGATGAATGTCCATTTTGTATCTGTGTATTCAAAGTGGTTAGGATAGATATACAGTTACAATATCTTAATGAATAGAGAGATTTGTTCTAATGGTGTTTGTAAATAGGTTATCATGTCCGCATCTTGTACAGCAATAAACCTCTAGGAAGAATGTATGCAATGTATTAATTATTGAAACTGTCCTACCAATTTGGTTTGAAACTGTCTCATTACTATTTGTTTTTCAATAAAATTATGGGGGAAAAATGGAACAAAGATTTAAACATGAAAACCAAAATACTGAATGTTCTGGAAGAAAAAGTAGATAGAACCCTTAAGGACACAGGGGTAGGTAAAGAGCTCATGAACAAAAATCAAACTGCATGGGAAATATTTCAAAGAAACAGCAATTGGGTTCTCATCTTTTTGAAAAGTTTCTGCAGAAAAAAGAAATCACCAACAGAGTAAAAAGAAACCTCACAGAATGGTAAGCAATTATAGCAGACTCTCCTTTAGACAAAGGCCTTCTATCTTCAACATACAAAGAATTTTTTAAAAATCAGGCCTCCAAAAGTGTTCTCTAGATTAGTTACAGTTTGTGCTTCTCATATAAGAGGAAGCACGCAATATTCAAGCTTCTATGTGTGATTTGTTTCACTAAACATTTTAATCTCAAGGTGCATTCATTTTCTTATAGTGATGCAAAATTATCCTTTTTTATGGCTGAGAAGTACTTCATTGTATAGTAGAGAAGAGTTACAGTAAATTTCCATTTGGAAAATTTTCAAACGTTTTCCCAGGTAGAGAAGAAACTATGATTGACTGAAATTGGTAAGAATATATAAATCAAACTACAGACCAAATATGCTCTTCTACTACTGCTAATAGTAGCTGACATGTACTTAGTTAACCTTCCCTGAGTGTACCATAGTTAAAATCTCCCATAAGCCAATGGCATGGGTGCTGTTAGTTTTGCCTATTCAGCAACAAGGAAACTGAGGTGTACAGAGAAGCAAGTTGCCCAAGTTCAAAGAGTAAGAGATCAAGGCAGTATGGTGTGTTGCTTTGTGAAATGTTACAGAGAATAAATGAAGGTGTTCATATGCGAAAGCTCTTTAAGAGTAGGCAAGGGTACCACAGAATGGTATTATGTTTAGAAAGAGAGCCGTGGAAAAAAGAATGAGTTATTCTGAGATTCCACTGTGGTACAATGGGCCTTCATCTAGTAGGATGGGTGCCCTTCTCAAAAGAGGAAAGCAAGGAGACCCATCCATGGGGAGAATGCCAAGCGACCATGGAGACTGAGATCTAACACCAAGAGATGCTGCCAGAAAATTGTCAGAAGCAGGGAAAAAGGGATGGAGCAGATTCTGATTCATGGCCTTCATGTAGAACCAACTCTGAAAATTTCCCTTTTTATCAGCATATGTTTGTGTGCATAATAAACATGTTCACTGTAGGGAATGGTGTGTATACATATAACAACATCTTGCTCCTTTTTCCTTCCCCTTCCTCTCTTCTACCTCCCCTCTCCTCCCATCCTCAGTTCACTGACTTTAGATTTCTGACCTTCAAAACTCAGACAGTTTCTGCCGTATAAATCATTTTGTTTGTAATGCTTGGTTAGGATGCTTTCGAAAAACTAACAGGAGTAGCCAACAGCTTCAGGTCTGTAACTGTTTCTCCAATCACAAGCTACCACCTGCTGGTTCCTAAGTCTCTTGTCCCTGAGTTAAACCCTACCCTAAGGAAGTCTAACTCATAGCCTATGAAGGTCTAAATCATTAAAAACTTTTATTGAATTTAAAAGTGCCTCCATCTATGGTTTTGTATGAAATACCTATTCATATACATGGTATAAATGTATTTTAATTCAAACTTTATTTTTGAGATGTTTTAGTTATAAATGCTTTCTTTAACATTTGAAACAGCATTTTACTTGATATTTTAAACTCAAAATTGTATCCCAAGTGAGATAATAAGGGAAACCTTTAAAATCTAAATGAGATCAATTGACTACAAAAGAGAGTGCATAACTTACTAAAGAAAATATTGATCATTTATGGTACATATGAGGAACAATTTTCAACTTGGTGCATAATTACCTCCTGCTAAAAATATAAAAATCTTACTTAAGTATGGCATGATCAAAATGACAACAAATCATATTATATTGAAATCTAAGGCATATTACAAGTTTTCCAACATGTTGCAAATTTCTGAAGACTCTGAGATCATCTGTTAGAAATGTTAATGGTGGAGGATTAGGGTCATAATTTTCCATGGTCTGATTTCAGTAAGAAAGTTTATAGACACAGGTTCCAGGTGATGGTGAAGTGTACTTCTCCCAGATTTATGGCACCTTCTCCACTAACTCAACCATGACAGATGGTGGTGGTTAACCAGCAGGCAGGATCTTACTAATTCCTCCTTGAGTCACCTGATTAAACATCTCAAGTATTTTGCCATCAAAACCATTTGGAGCCTGTTATGATTAATGGACCACAGTTTTTGCCAAATGTTGGTTTCAAGCAATTTCTCAAAATATTTCTTTCTGGATGAATTGAAAACATAATCCCCCAATCACAATACTGTAACAAGTTCAACATTTGAAAAGCAAGTTTAAGTGATGGTTACTCAAAATGTATTCCCACTAACTACTTAACTTATGTGTATTGAGTCATGTTAATGATTAATCACATTATTAAGCATTAAGATTCCCTTGAACTCCTTGTAGAGAACTATTTTGTAATCAAGTTCAGGCTTCTGACAGTTCTATCATCTTTTCATTAACTTTTGGCTTTTTGTATGGAAACCTACAATGGACTAAGTTTCGGTTTTTTGTATTGTAGGGAAGGGTCTACAGGGTGTTCAGGGTCTCACTACTAGATCGGACTCGTGGTGATCCGCCTGTTTGCAGCCTGGGATTACAGGCGCACGCAAGCCACACCCAGTCTCAATTGCAATCTCAGCAAGCCCCGGGGGGTGGGGCAAGCATGGCAGGCTTGGGGATCAAACCCCTGGTCCCTGTACTGCTTGCAGGTGCTTTAACCAGCTGAGTTACTGGACTAAGTATTAAGACTCAACAGAAATGTATCTTCACATTGAAAACCAAATACACTTTGTGATTTTAGTTTGCTTTATTTATTCACCAGGGAAGTAAGCAATGCTTTTCTTTAAAAGTGACACAATAGACTCAACTAGTTGAAAGGAACTGCTTGGTTTAGATTTCTTCTAGGAATGGGCATCAAGCTTGAGTCCACATCTCTAATTCATCCTTCCCTAGATATATGTGAAAGTGATAATTAGGATTTTAAATATGGGCAGGGCCCAGGGTCAGCACTAGGTCTTTCTAAGGCCACAGCGCATGCTGACATCATGGAGGTCTTGCTTTAAAATCCTACTGAGAGCAAGCCAGGCAAGGACAGGACTTCCCCCCCAAAAAAAAAACCCTGACTCACAAGGTTGCCCATAAAATTGGATCAGGATATATTTGATATTTCTCTCTACCTTGTAGATGTATCCAAAGTGATAGCTACAGCAAGCAGGGTTCTCATAGTGTCACTTGGGTTAAGCCATACTAGCCAGAAGTAGTCATTATAACAGCAAGGGGAATGGGTGAGTAAAAAAAAAAAAAGAATAAGGACCCTTCCCTGGGTACCTCAATTGCCATGTCATTGATGCCAAAGGTTCAGGTCCTGTGGGTCCAGCATCCCTTGGGCTGACTGTGACTGTGGCTCTACTTTGAACCATTTCTTAAATTTGTAGTTGGGTCAAAATCAATTGTAAGAGATATTGGTTTAGTATACTTTAAGTTTTCTCTGAAAGATTAGCACAGAGTACCTTTAAGTCTTGGATACAATGTACTTCATGTCATGAAGGATTTTGTGAATACAGATGTCAGTTTGAGAAATACTACACAAATTTGGAAAGTTACCATATTCTTGATAAAAATGACTTTACCTTATCAGGGAGAGAAAAAATATTCCTAAAATACAGGCTTCCAGGAATAGGTAAATTATAATATGAAGAAAATAAATGATCTTACTGCTTCTGCAAAATAAAAACAGGCACCATAAGGTTAGCAAAGTTTGGATGTAAACATCTTTTCCAGTGTAAGTATTTATAGTGGAGACAGTGCATGGGGCTTTGATCACCAGTGAAATCTGAAGTGGTAGAATAGGACACAGGGTAAAATAATTCTTCCAGAACTTAGAGGAAAGAAGGGGGAAATGGTTAATAGACTAAAGTTAAAACTAATGGGGATTAAACAAGAAGACAATCTCACCCAACAGAAGTGAAAGGAAACACTGAAAATTATGTCAGGCACAGAGAGGAGCCAGTCTGGAAATGAGTTGAGTACAGAGATTTTGAAGAGAAGTTCCCAATTAAAAATGAAATGTGTCACTGAAAGAACCTCTTGCTTGAAATGTAACTTAAGAAGACTCATTCACCCCAGAGTTTGGGAGTGGATTGGCGGGAACATTTAGAAGACTACTCATAACTATAAGAAATGAACAGTTGAAACTATTATCTCATGTGGAATGAAAAAGTATTACATGAAGAGACTTTTATTAAATACTACCTGATTGAATTGTACATACTATGTGCAGGATCATAAAAATCCAACAATAAATGCCAACCTAAAGAGATTTTTTTTAAAGAATTGGAGAAAGGGGAGGGAGAGTAGAAATCTGTGGTGTGTTGCCTACTGGTGGTCAACTTGTAGCACCCAGCTGAGCTGAGTCAGCATGGTGCTGTGTGTGGGAGGCCACCTGAGGACTTCAGCTAGTAGGATATGAGGTAGAACTGAGAGTAAAAAGTGGAGAGGCTGCAGGGAGCTGTAGGTTCTCTTGGAGCAGCATGCCATGCTGGCTTTCCTGATGGACTCCACTGGTCTCATTGTCAAAGGAGCTCAAGACCTGAAGTGACAATGTTTCACTTTGGGGAACTCCTCACTTTGGTTGCTGGCTCCAGAGGGGAAGATGGTGCACAGCTTGGTCTCCTAGGAAAGGCTGTAGTGCTGACTTCCCTGATATGGGTTTGGCTGTCATCATCATTGGAGGAGCTGGGATCTCACTGTTGCTGAAGATGGCTGTAGTACTCTTCAGGAGAGCTGTGGTCCTTGCTTTCAGTGTTGCTTCCAGGCCACAGTTTAAATGCCTCAGCCTGCTGGCACATATCCTTCATCTTTCTGGTGCAGACTTTCTAGCTTCCACCACTGACCTTTAGGCCTTCCCATTGCAGATCTAAGTAACAGTCCTGCATGAAACATTGTTGTAGGCTTCTGGTGTCCTGTTGGACTCATGGGCGCATCATCATGGGCTCTAGACCTCCAGCTGGACTTGTGGGAAACACTATTATGAGCTCTAGGTCTTCAGCTAGACTCATGAAGAACATTACTGTGGGTTCCAGGCCCTTAGCTAGATTCTCTGGGTCTTTAGTGTAAGAACAGACAGCCTGCTCTCTTTTGTATTTGACTCTTCAGATGACTACTATAAAAAAGAAGGGGCTGGGGAGATAGCTTAGTAGAATAAAATAATCCTATAAATTGTGTGTCCTGTATTAAATTGTTTTCCTTGCAAATTTTAACTATAAATGTACTAATATTCAGAAATAGTAGATAATATCTAAGACAGGGGAATCAATTAATGGAATTTTGAACATTTTAACCAAAGGAGTTGAATAAAAGCAATTGCCTCTATGAATTGATATTAATAGGGATAGCAATGCCATAGCAATGCCTCAGGTCATAACTTGAAGATGTGTATGTGTAAAATGTACTTGTTCACATATGTGTTTGTATATATGTCTATGTGTGTCTATGTTTTTAAAACAGATGCATTAATTGGAAATTGTTAGGATGTTGAGATTTTTAAACTTAATATCTCACTTCCAAGACTATAAAAATTATCCTTTATCATCGTTTTTTTAAAAAGAAAGACATAGCCAGGAGTAGTGGTGCACATCTGTAACTCCAACACTCTGGACACAGAGGCAAGGGGTACACAAGCTTGTGTCCTAACTGAGGAACTTAAACCCTGTCTCATAAGACAAAGGCCCTGAACTTAAATCCTAATATCAGGGAACGAAAAAAAGAGAAAAGAAAAGTATAAAAGTTACATGTGTTGTGGAATGAAAGAGTACACAAATATTGACTATCTTGTGTAAAACATAGGCCTTATTTATTCTGGTAAAATTCAATTGTATAAATATTTTAATTTACTAGAAAAAATTATAAAAGAGTTCTTACAGCAAAATGTAGAAGTCAGGTGGAGGATGAGGTTGGAGGTGTGGTAGAGCACCTGCATAGTGTGGGTAAGGCCTTTGATTTTTATTTTATAGAACCATGCATACTAGAAAGAATGGTATTATTTGAAACATTTTCCCTTGTCCAATATGGCATGTAGAAAAGTTAACTGCATAGACACAACTCATTAGTGACACACATATACAATATTACTAAAAAAATCCCCTCTATTTGGTGAGGATAGTATTAGTTTGGCAGTTTGTTATCACTTGCTACAGCTTCATTTGGGGGTGTCTCCAGCGGGCCCCTGTGTGCAAGGATAGCTGGCCAGCCTCTGGGGCTATCAGGAAGTGATGGTGCTTTGGGAAGTGGCCGGGGGAAAGGAACCAGGGTTGTTGGACACGTGCCCCTCAGGGGAGCAAGGGGGTGGTCTCCTCTCTGCTTTGCTTCCTGGTCCAAGTGAAGCGGGCAGCCTTCTCTATCATATGCTGCTGTCACTATGCATGGTGCTGTCTCAGGCCCACAGCAACCAAGATCTGAAACTCGGAGCCTAAACAGAGCTTGAACTTTATTCAGGTGATTTTTCCAGGTAATTTGTCACAGTCACAGAAAGCTGACAAACTGCTTCATAAAAACGAGATATTATTTTATCCTTTGAGTATGTACAACTCACTGGAGAGATGAAGTTTGGCGAAAATATTCTAAGTGATCTTCAATTTCTAAATTCTCTAGATTTTAGACATAGACAGAATTGTGTTGGGGATTTAATGCCACTCATTTCACAGAATTTTCCTTTTCATATTCTGACATTATGTTTAACTTAGCAGAGTTTACATGAAGTCTGTCCTTTGTAGACTATACTGTACACTCAATCTACTTTATTGGTGGAAGATTTAACATATGCTTGAAATGTACCAATCTAAACTGGTTTTAGCTTTGCATGTTTTCTTGATGACTTTCTCATGAGAAAAGAAATGCTTTGGAAAGATTGGCTTTTGTTTAAACTATTAATTTATGCTTTCTTACTAAATTGAAACATGATTGTGATCAAACCTCACGCTTTGTTATTTACATTTATTTCTCCTTTATGACAAAGACAACCATGTATTCTTTTTTTTCACTACTGGGGACTGAACTCAGGACCTTGCGCTTGCCAGGCAAATGCTTATTCTACTGAGCTATCTCCCCAGTCCTACAATCATGTATTTTGATAGGCCTGAGTATTCTGAGTTTATACCTGTGATAAAGATACAATTTTTAAAAGTAGTACCCTTTTAATCTCAGTGATTTTACAGTTTGGACAATACTTTTATTTATTCACTTCACTCTGAAGATAGATGTTTCTTTTACCTCATACTTAAATCAATCGTATTCTTTGCTACTGCCAATCATGAAAGTTTGACTCTTACAAAAGTTTAAAAAACAATTTTACCTAAGGGCAAAAAATAGACATAATGATCTGGAAGTGAAGAATTGGCTTTAAATTCGTGGCTTGTGCTCTTCTTGCAAATAGAAAGCCTGTATACAGGTGCAGCCAGAGACCGACAGCTGCGGCCAGTTAGCGTAGATGTCCTGAGGTTGCCGGCTGGATACACAGCAGTGAGCGTCACGAACTGGGGAACTGCGGCTGTTACGTAGCGCCTCAGGGGCCCTTTCCGGTGGGAGCTGCCATGGGAGACAGACACTGGAGGGAAGCTGACGGTGGGGTAGGATGAAGAGAGGACTGAGAGGTCAGCCTATGTTTACTTAGGTTTTCTTTCAACCATTTCTCCTACGTGGTCTTCATGAGATTTTTGCTATTGTTTATTTTAAGTGTGTCCTAATGCTATGAATCCCAGCAATATCGCAGGCCTACACAATACGTCAGCGCCCAATATGGATGAAAAATGTTTTCAGAAACCCCAAAGTTATTTTTTGGCTCTGTGCACATGAGTTTATGTGGTGTGTTCCTAGATGAGAAGGAACTAGTACCTGAGAAATCTAAAGATTGTGGAAGGCGCGATAAAAAAGAGGTCAGTGTGAAGACACAGGTAAGATGAAACATAATGTACCTCAGCAGGAGTGCTGTTATTCTCTCAGGACTGCAAAGGACACAGCCAGTTTGACAGTAATCTTCATCAGCAATACCTGAGGTGCTTATCAGATGTGCAAACACAATGAACAAAAGCCTCTGGGAATGGGACTTGAAAATAAGTCCCCAAGAGATTGTCATCTCTACCAACACTGGCAAGCTTGGCTTGGAGAAACACCGACAAATTTGGTCACTGGAAGATCAAGTTAGAGCGAGCAGGACTCACAAAAAGAAATGAATGTGGACAGGCCTCTTCTAAGAACAGATGCACAGGGACGATGACACCAGTAGGCTGAAACTTTCACCAACTGCGCATTCTGTGATTAGGCAGAAATTGTTTTAAGTAATTGGCGATGGATAGGCTGCAATTCTAGTGACTCTGAAAGCCTGAAAGAAAAATCAAAGAATCCAGGATGCAATTGTGATCCATTTTCAAATGAACTGCACAGTTGTGGAAAAACTTAGAAAAAGATAATAATGACTAGCTAAATATATTACAATCAAATATTAAAGTTTGGATGAAATATTACAATATCAAGTGATACTGTGAAGCGTGTCTGCAGCAGTCAGTACAAAAGAAACCTAGACGTTAGTTAGCCAGCCCTGGACAGTGGCCCTTGAGCCACAGCAGAGAGAAGTACAGTGCCATGTTAGGGCACTTGCTTCATGTGTGCAAGGCCTTCTATTTCATCCCTGGCACCACAAAGAAGTCTAAAAAATAACAAAGGAATTTAGTGCTGCGTTGATTCAGATATGTTTCCTAATACTTTACAAATTAGCAATCCTCCTATCTCAGTCTCCCAGTTCTGGGATTACAGGCATCTGCCCCCACACCCAGCATGTGCAACTGGGGATCCAACCTGGGTCCTTCTGCTTACTAGGCAGGCGCTTAGACTACTGATCTATCTTCCCAGTCTTAAAAATAGCTTTTTATCTGATTAAAAGCCAATATACTTCTGGTTTACAGAAACCTTGAGAATGATGAAAGAATATATTATTCCTCTAATTTGAATTACATCTAATGACGTGAAGTAAGAGGTGCTCTTAATAGCATTATATGTTAAAATAGCTTTAGGATGATTTCAGATGTAAAAGATCGAACATATTTTTTAAAAAGTCAAACCCTAAAAGTGTAAGAAAACAACAGCGTGATGTAAGAATTATGCCAACATTGCTAATGACCAGAGTGAACAAATTTTGTAAAGAATGTTAAAAATAAGAAAACAGAATTACTCAAAATTATTTTTGGATAAAGAAAATGAAGAAAGAAAGAGTATAGCTTCTCTCTTGAAAAGAGAACTCAAATACATCCTAGAAGGCTAGGAATGAAATAGCAGTGTACTTAGTGACTAAAGACAGCCAAACGTAACATGACAGGGAAGTAGCATTTGCAAAGCCACTTTTGAATATACTTTATTTTCAAAGATTGTACTATTAGCTTCATCCGGATGATCAGAATCATTTCTTTGTAAAAATATCTGTCTGTGTTTATGAAATGCAAGCTTTCCAAAATCCAAACACACTAGGAAATGAAAATATCTTTTGTTTCCCAGGACTTTGCAATTGTGAGCAACATTTTATTTAACTCTTAGAATTAAACCGAGTTCTGAGAGTCAGAGTCAGCTAACCTAGGAATATTGATATCATATGTGTACGCATATAGAAAACACACCCGCGTGTATGAACAAGCGTTCCGGTACTTTAAGTCACAAGTGAACAGGGTTTCTATGTAGGAGGCTGAGAGAAGCAATTTATTGGGGGCAGACAGAAAGAGTCAGGGGATTTCCAAGCCCAGACGGAGGGGTGTGGGAAAAAAGGTGTCAGGGCCACTCCAACCATCCAGGAAGTCTTTGTGAGGTAGACAACTTAAGGGATGTTAAAATGTCTACAGATGTGTAAACCTAGTCATTTCAAGCATGTATTTATCCCTGAAATTGAACCCATGTGTGTCAAGTCACTGACTATAGATTTCAAAGGGAAACATAACTGAACATTTCTGTTTCAAACAGGTTTTTTTTGTAGTAGCAGCTGCACTGGTTTTAAGATAAGGGCTTCTTTATCCAGGCAGATGCGGCAGTCATCAGAAGCTAATTTGCTGGGATAGTCACATATGCAAATCATGTCACAATGCTGAAACGCGACCACGTAATGACTGGAAAATGTTATACTCATAAATCATAGTACCACGATCATCAAAATTTCCACTCAGCCAGGACAAATTCTACAGCATTTATGTCTTTCCAGCTTTTAGCCCATAAAAACTCTGTTTTTGGAGAGTGTGTTACATCGGTGATCTTAAAACTCCCAAGTCTGGTGTAATGAGTCCTCAAGTGCATTATAACTTACCAGTAATTACATTTCAACATATCTGCTTTCAGCAGTTAGTGTTTTATTCATAAACATTTAAACACTGAATTAGGCATAAAATAAGAATGTTGGCAACAACCCGGCTTAATTTCATTAACTATTAGGTAAACTTAGTATTTCTTCTTCAAACAATCCTTGGTTTTTGAATGCTAAAGATGTAATGAACTTCATGGTTCAGAGCATCTGACATTGCTTAATTAATGGGTGCATTTATAGTACATAGGCCTTGGTAATTGATTTATATGCATGATTTGCACATACAGCTGTTAGTTCCTGTAGGAAAGTCATAATTCAAATGTGTGCATACTTCGCAGATATGAGAGGGAGAAAAAGATTTTGAGCTTGACAAGTTTCCCCCAAACATGATAGCAAATTAATAGCTTAGAAACAAACCTTCAGGATGAGGCATTAAAGTTATATAGTCTTGAATGTTAACAGCATGTGCGTTTCAAGAAACAAAATGCTTTTGTTTCTTTTCAAATATTTACTTTCGTAAGAAATAAGAACTCATTTGCATACCCTTCTGTTCTAACCTGTATGTTGGAAGAAAGATATGGCTAGATTATCTGTTGGTGGAATCAGCTTTATTCAAATGCATCAAAAACTTGAGATGATCGCCCACGTAATAACTGTTCCCTTCCTTGGTATGTGGGTCAAATGACTATAGTAGCATTTTTATGTGTTGTTTTCTATCCTGAAAGGCTTGTGCCATTTACAGCATTTCAGGTCTCTGTAAGAACCCTCCCAGAAATAATGATAAATTGCCTGTTACATCCTTTCAGCTAGTTCCCTGAGTGAACAACAATGTTCATTTATAAGCGAACTGTCTGTACAGACAGGCACAGTTTGAAATGGTGACCAGCGAGCAACTAAATTAAGGAAGAGTGTGTGAGGCGCTGTGAGAATGGTTATCTCTAGCTCCTCGACTCTGAGGAAGAAGCACCATTTCTACCTGTGTGGGGCCTCAGGCGAAGTCTCCTCTGCGCGAACCATACACCATGTGGGCAGGCGTGGGCGTTCTGCTTTTCTACTCATGCAGTTTGCAAGAGGAGCAGCTGCAGGCTGAGGAGTCAGGACTGCGGAATGAATGGTCGTTGTGGATAAGACTGAGGCAGAGAACGGGAGGCAGAGACCGAGGCAGAGAAAGCGGCCTCGCAGCACCAGCACCCTGCCTGTGACCGCGTGGAGCACCAAGGCCTCTCGCTGCCTGTGCTTTGTGCCAGAGGCTGTTAGCTCCTCGCCCCACACCATGACGATGACTGCTGTTTCCCCTCTGTGAGCTGCTGGAGGTATTTCTGTGAGGCTTTCAGGAAAGGCTGCAAGCACTACTTTTTTTTTTTTTCTTAAAGTAAGTATCAAAGTGCTTTATTGTACATTAAAACTTCCATAGGCCAGGCACCTTGATGACTTTCACTGCGCTGGCCCCATTTCCTGGCACTCCAAGGCACTACTTCGCTCCTCACACTCTACCCCTACAGTCTACAGCTGCTATTCTAATGCCTTCATTCATCAGAACTTCGGCGGTTGTAAATTTTTCAGGCCCACCTCACATACGCGCATGCACACCCGCACGTGTGCACCCCAAGGGTTGTAACTTGCTGATGCCCATCTCTACCCTGAAAGGGAGACTTCCAGAGGCGGCAGGGAACCGCACATCTGTTTGATTTACCCGTTTGTGGGTATTTTCTTGTGAGTTTGTGGATATCCTTTTAAATCTTTCGGAGGTGTTTGATTCTTTACTCTTTGGATATCTAGAAAGTATAATGCACATGCCGTCATCCTTTTGGTTGACTTAATTGGGTTAACCCAACAAGGAATCCCAACTGGAGAGGCTGCATGGTCTAGACTCGGGTTAGCACCATTCTTATCCTGTACTGGTATCACCTTCTAGCTCAGTGAAAAGTGGAAGGTGGACTAGACATTGGCTTATTCTGGAAATCACCACACCCTGGCGTTTACAGAGAATCCCCATCCCCTGACATACTGCCCCTCAATTTCGTTTTTAACATCTAAAATCCCACAGCAGGTGATGAAGGGTAACACATGAAATATCCCCAGGGGTACTCTGAAGGGAACCCCAGGTTTGCAGCTCATTATGCTCCCATGCTGCAAGTCCACTTTGGTTCAACTTTTCAAGTTTTCAAATCAATTCCTAACTCTGTCCTCCTGTCACCATTAGTCATTTTTATTACACACTTAAGAGACCAGAGAGGTGACTTGGGTGAGAAGGTAAGTCCTTCTTAGAGAACAATGCAAATAATTAACACTAGGTCCATGTCCTGGGGACTGTGGAATGACAATTACTTATGTGATTCTGCAAGATACAAAGTTAATGTTTGCACACAGCCCAAGGTCGTTCTTCGGCACATTGGGAAATTATGAATAGCAACAGTGACGCTCCTGTGTATAGCTTGCTTCCCCAAGTAGGCCGCCAAGTAGCTCTCTGTCGCCATAATGAACAGAGTAGTGTTACCCATTTTCTGTAGTGACAGAACTGTGGGCAGGGGGTAAAATAAATAGGGCTGGTTTGTATATTTGATCTTTTAAACTCTGATTTTCTGACATTCTCCTTGTAACAAGCTGCTGTTATTATGCTTATATTGCAAATCTTAATTAGAATTGTTTCATTATAGATATTTATAGATGTTAATATGTAACCTCTTAAAGCGATATACATATTTGCATACATATATATATTTATCATCTTTTTAAAATGTGAAAAGACAACTTAGAAGCTGCTTCTTACTCCTGTGATAATAAACTTTTAGGTGAGGGATGATTAATTCTATAATCGATAGAATCTATGATCTTTTTTTTTTTTAAAGTATTTTTTTTAATTAATTTATTTGTGTGTGTGTGTGTGTGTGGCCAGCTCAGCCCAGCAGGGGGCGGGGCTGGCTGGCATGTGGTGCTGGGGATTGAACCGCGGTCCCTGTGCTTCCCTTGTTCTAAGTAGGTGCTCTAGACCACTGAGCCATCTCACCAGCCCCAGAATCTATGATCTTACACAAAAATTTGGTGAATGTAATACATCCATCCATCCACCTATGTATGTTACTTTCCTTTCTTTTCTTCCACTTAAAAAATGTTTATTTAACAAATATACATACCAGGCAGTGGGTGACTGAAATCATGACACTTTGAGATGGCATGGGTCAAACCACACTTTAAGAATTAGCTAAGCACATGGCAGATAAAATGACCTTGAGACCTAAGAAAGCTATGTGCTAGTTGGACAAATGTCACTTCTTGCTGAGTTTGTTTTTAGCTTGTGAAAAATTAGATTAATTCCAATTCTAATTTCAAAGAATTAGATTACTTCCAAAGAGTTGCACAACTCCAAATATTTTATTGAGAATGGGCGTCTCAATAAAAAAGGAAGAGTCTGAACTCTTCCTTTTTTAATTTAATTTTTTGGACAAGTTGAGCCTAGGAAGATGTAAAACTTGTCCCCGTCTCTGAGCCACGGAGCTAGCGCAGCGGTCTAAGCAGCTGCCGAGGCGAGTGCAAGGACCTAGGGTTCGATTCCTGGTCCCAGCACTGGGGAGGCTGAAACAGGAGGAACACGATGAGTCTGAGCTACGTAGTGAGACCCTGTACCAAATTCACAAAATTTAAAAAAATAAATAAAGATAAAAACTTGTTCCTGGCTCTTAGTAAGTGTTCGCAAAGTATCGGCTATGCCAGTTCCAGGAGCCTACGGAACTGTCCACCACTGCGCGGTGATCCAGCGTCAGCCAGGCCCACGCCTGCGCAGTGGTAACGATCCTCTAAGGAAAGGAGTTTATACTGCTATTTTTCTAAAACTTAAACATACCAATAAAGAATCATCTTTTCAAATTAAAGTGAGGTAGGAGCTCTCAAACAAGTAATTAACAACATAGAAGATGTAACATTTTAAGTCCCTGCTATGTTCACAGACCTATTAAGTACTTTGATGTGAGTGAGTTTGCTAACGCCAGTGGCTTATCTGCTGAGGTCGGTGCCGAGTACCTGACTGTAAAGATTTATTCACTTAGGGGTGTGGTTAGTGGATTAACCGCTCCCCAGGTACATTCCGCTGCTCCCCACGTTTTGCTGCATTCAGACTTTCTTTTTCTCAGCCCATCCCCACAATGTCTCCCTCTCTTCTTTACATCCTCCTCCCTTCATTTCTTCTGACTCTTTTTTTCTTCCCACAAATGTTTCTCAAGCGTCTGCTGTGTACCAGTGCTACTCCTTTGCACTGAGGATGTTTTAGTAGGGTGAAATAAAAACCTTGGTTTTACATTTTCCTTGGACATTTATTTTAATGAGATAAATACAACCATGTCCCATTGTTTAAGTGCTATGATAAAAATAAACCAGGATGGAAGAACAGAAGACGCCCATTCTCAGCTGGCTCTGCTTCTTCCATGCATCCAACCACGAGTCACCTCTCCTGTGGCTCCTACAGTCCTAACTGTGTCCCCTCCCAGCTTGAGCCTCACTCCTCACACATGCTTACCCCGCATCCGGAGTCGGCGCCTTTGTCACTTTACTCTTCTCACCTCTTCTTTGGCACCTGTGTTTCACTGTCAGTGTTCAGAACATGACACCTCTCCAGTTGCTTTCTAAGCCATCACTTAGCTCAGCTGTATCGCAAGGCCTGTACCATCAGGATGAGGAGTTGTATTTAATTTATCTTTCTTAAAACCTTGTTCTGGAGCAAAGCCACACTGTATGTTCAACTAGTTGCAGAAACATGAAAATATTTAGTGGGAAGATATGAGTATTACAGGTTTGCTGGAGCCTTGATATGCAAGAAGCTATGCAAAATTGAGAGTGACTTGTTCCCCATTTTAAAATTATGGGGCTGGGGAGATAGCTCTGCTGTCCAAGCACCTGCCTACAAAGTGCAGTGACCTGAGTTCTACGCGTGGCACTGCATGCTGTGCTGGACCCGGAACCCCAGGCGCACTACGCCGGCCACTGAAAGTTAGCTTTGTGGCCTGTGCCTGTGGTCCTGGTGCTTGGGAGGCTGAGACCGAAGGATCGCTATGAGTCCAAGCTGCGTAGTGAGACCCTATACCAAATAAATAAATGAATGAATAAATAAATAAATATTTTAAAAATATAAGTAAAAATAAAATTAGAACTTGTGGTGCAAAATTCTCTATAATATATATTAGCATATTCTTTATCAACTCATCTGTTGATGGAGGGCTAGGCTGTGTTTTACATTAATCCTCTAGAAATGTTATTTCCAGAGTACGGGTCCATATCCTCTCCTAGATTGCCAAAGAGTCTGTCGAAGTGTTAGCACAGCACACTCCAGGTTATACAGAATGGTACAGGTGGCAGAGGAGAGACAGCAGTCAGAGGCAGACACTTAAAAGCATATTTAAAATAAAATCAAATATCATGGTTGCTTTTTTATGAGAAACAGACATACACATACATGACCAAAGTAAAGGAGTGATGATGAGAAAGTAGAAGGCAGATTCCTATCAGTGCAGCAGGAGGTGAGAGAGAAGGGAAGACAGGAAGAGCGTGGGCTAAAGGCATCGAAAGGATCCAAATATGTTACATTTATGTACCAATTCGGCAGCATGAACACTACTGTTCTGTATTACTAACCTACATAGAATACAGAGGAAACTGACTAGAGTAATCAAAATGGAAAGGATTGTGATACAATGCGTATACTTTGCTAATAATTTATCAAATGGCGAAATCAAGTAGTGGATGTAATAATAACTACAATGTCAGAGGAGAAGCCAATCTGTTATTTTCCAGTATATTTGGAACAGTGCAATTTGAAAACCCTACATTACTACTGATTACTAAATCATAGCTGCCCTAACACGACTACAGCTTTAAAAATGTTAACAGTAGTGTGAAATGCTAAAAATAGTTATCAAAAACTAATAAAAACAAATGAGGAGTGCTCCCCTATTCAGGCTCAGCTATTGCTTGACTTCTCATGAAATTCTCTCTCTCTCTCTCTCTCTCTCTCTCTCTCTCTCTCTCTCTCTCTCTCTCTCAACATCAGGTAAAGGACCCGGCTCTACGATCTGCTGGGGTGGGGAGTATTTAGAACTAAATTTAAACACAACCTCATTTTTAGGAGCCATAAACCTGTTTGAATCCACAACAACAAAAAAAAAATGCAAAATGCAAACAACTTAGAACAGTTTGATGTACTGAAGAAAAACAAAATTAATCATAGAAATGTATGCCAAAGCGAAGCACAGCAGGTAGACACGTCTCCTGTGTGGATTTCAGATGACACCACACATCAGTGAGCTCAAGCTCATTGTTTCCTTCTATCTGCTGCAAAGAGGTCTTCTTGGAAACAAATGTGCAAATCAAACTTGGAAATGGAGCTGAGATTTATGCCCTGTTTGGTCATTTGCTATGTTATAAATCCTGTCTAATCTTTGGCCTCTCACAACAGGTCCTGCCCTGGTTTAGATTCCCAGGTCTTCCATGGAAAAGGAAATTGCACTTTATTCAATCTGATCAAGTGTATTTATTCAGCAATGTAGAAGTTTAGAAAATTTCTCCAGTTCTGCTGCAGATCTCGCGCCCACATCAATCTGGTTGAGTGGATCTATTGCTGTTTGTACATACGAGTTACCCGGGCTTAACTGGAAAATCCACGGGTTTTAAAGATGCTGGACATGAAGGCATCCACAAGGCAACCCAAAAGTACTTATTTTTATCACATATCATATGCATTTAAGGGCATGAAACTAAATGCCTATCCCATAAGGGAAACTGGCTTTGCCAACGGGATCATATGCAGGTATTTTTGGCCCCAAAATAGCTTCTTTCCATGTAATCATAAGGACATCTCTTCAAACTATATTGTTTAGAAAAGGAAAGGAATAATTGACAAGTTGAGAGGGAGGAAAACTCCTTCTATTAGCTTTCCTCACTGTGATAAAATACCTGAGATAAGTCAAATTACACAAAAGGAAAGGTTTTGGGGGCTTCAGTTCACAGTCACTTGGCCCAGTTACCTTTGGGCCTGTGGCCAAGCACCCCATTATGCTTGGAGTGAGGGGAGGAAGCACTGTGTTCATCTCATGGCAGCTGGAAGTAAGGAAAGGGGGGAGAGATGAAGGGGCCTGAGTTCCCAGAGTCCCCTCAAGGGCGCACCACATGACTTGACACATTCTCACTAATCCTCACCTCCTGAAGTTTCTACCATCCCCAGTAGAGTACCATTTGGGGACCAAACCTTTAATGCCTGAGCTCTTAGGGGGTATTTGGTATCTGAACTGTAGCACTCGTGAGCAAACCACCACAGATTTACCCAGAAGTCATGCAACCTGGGAGGTAGAGACTAAGTAGTAAGGGGCATTTGGAAAGACACGCACACACAAAAGCCTATTAATCTCCAGGTAATCAAAAGTAAGCCCTAGTTTTAGACATATAAAAGATACTTTTTCTCCCTTAGTACCACTCTAATTAGATGAAATATAGTCACCAAAGTGGTACCACAAAAATATCTTCACCAAGAGCCAAAGACATACAACTGGCAGTATTTAGCTGAACAGTGTCAGCAATCTTTTTTCATAACTGATAAGCTAATATATATATTAACAAATATTATCTGAGCTTATCAATTATGAAAAAAATATTGCTGACATTGTTCAGCTAAATATTGCTGATTGTATGTCTTTGGCTCTTGGTGAAGATCCCAGTACCCTTGCCAAGTCCTGATCTTACTTGGGGGTCCCTGGAGACTGGCTCTTGGGTAGCCGGAATGCAGCCCATGCTAGGGCTGCTTCCTGCGCTCTCTTACTAGGTACTTCCTGGGCACACTTTCCGTTGCCTGAACACAGATCTGCATCTAAGCGTGCCTTCCCCACTCAGAAGGAATCCGAAGTGCTATGATTTGGATCTAGTTTTCTTCTCCAACACTCCTACTAAAATTCAATTGCCATTGTGTTGTTGTTGTTGAGCAATGATGGGCAGGTAAGAGAGACTGGGATCCTGGGGGAGTAGGGCCCTTTTGAATGGATTTGATTGATGCGTCCTTCTCTTGAGAACAGGCTGGACAGTGAGAATTTGGCCTCCCGTTCTCTTCTGTGTCACTTTCTTGTCTGCGTCAGAAGAAGAGAAGAGGGTGGCACTTTGGCCTTGGACTTCCCAGCCTCCAAAACTGTGAGTGCAAGCAGATCTCTGTTCCTGATAACGTGACCCAGTCTCAGGTATTCTGTTACAACAGCTGAAAATGAAAAGTGGAAATTGGGGGGCTGGTGAGATGGCTCAGTGTTCTAAAGCACCTACTTAGAACAAGCTTAGCAAAGCACAGGGACCGTGGTTCAATCCCCCAGCACCACATGCCAGCCAGCCCCGCCCCCTGGTGGGCTGAGCAGGCCACACACACACACACACACACACACACACACACACACACACAAATAAATAAAATTTAAAAAATAAAATAAAAAAAAAAGAAAAGTGGAAATTGGTCTAAATGATCAGATTGTTCTATGTCCCTGTGGGACTACAGATGTCTTCATGGCTTTAGCGCTCCCTTTCCTGTATTCTCAGTGCTCCATTTAAAAAAATAATAAAATTCAGTTCAAACATCTGTTCTTTCCTGTCTCCTTTCCATACAGGGCTCTCTGGTTCTTCAAATCATCCTCTGATAAAATCCGGTGTTTTCCTTGGCCTTCTAATGTGGCCCCATGGAATGATCTAGGTTCTCTGTAGGAGCTCCTTACAACTTTTCCTACAACCCTGGTTTGAGCTGGCGAGAGCAGCCCAACTGCAAGGTGACGTCACTGCCTTGTTGAGCCTTTTCTGTTCCCTACTCCAGGGTGTGCAGTGGGCAGCACTTGCTCCTTCGTGGGAGCCAAAAGTCTCCTCTTGCAGTCTTAGAAACTTACTGTCATTCCATTTAAAATAAGAATGCACTAATGTTAAGTCTGTGATTAAACGTAAGTTTCAAGTAAACAGGTTTCTTGGGGAAGAATCCCATGGCTATGCGAAGGGATTATAGTTCATTCTAAACATGGCGTACTCAAAAACTATTATGAGACTGTAATTTTAGCAGTTCTACAGATGATTAAAAAGCCATTTTCTAAAATATTCTCACTGGAGGTTTTTATTTATTTATTTATTTTTTTGAAGAAAGAAAACATTTAATTGCTCCAATCAAGCATAACTACTTTCTGTTTATGGTGCAATTTGTACACTCTGATAACACGGTGTGAGGCTATTTGTCATCATCTTTTAAGTGAATATTCCCCATTGTAGTGATTGGCTATTATTAATTGCAAATAATTTCCTGCTCATTAAAATACTGCAAAAAAAAAAAAGAAAGAAAGATTTTATAAATAAGAGGAGTTGGGGAAGCGTTATTTGGAATCTTCTCTGTAAGCGGACAAGCTTCCCAAGATTTTATGGGCTGCATCGGTCTAGAAGGCATTTAAGAACAATAGAAGCAAGTGAAAAAATCAAGGGGCTTTCTCAGGTTTGCCACGTATCAACAGCCACACAAAGCCAAAGCCAATTGTTGGAGCAGAATGCCTGACGCATTCTCTGCTGCAGGTAACAATCATGTCAAGGAAACTAAGCGACCTTTACTTTTATGAATTTAAACCTGACCCAACTCTTCTCTCCACCATGTAGACTAAACCATATTAACAGGAAACAGGAAGCTGTGTAAGGGTTTTTCCCAAACGGGTCATTTCAAAGCACTGTAATCCAGTTACCTCATTAAGAGGCTTCAGATCCTCACTCTGCCTATGACTCAGAAGACACGAGGCCTAGTGGTGTGGGTGTCAATGGCTTGACGTGCTGCTGCTCAGGATGAGCAGGTTGGACCATACTAACGAGAACTAAAACAACCCGGGACTATTTAGACTAGAGCAGAGTCCTGATAGTACAGTGACAGTACAGACTGCTCATCATAAACATCTGCATCCAGCAGTCTGGGGCACTTTGTCTATTTTCCTGCAGTAGTAAAAGCATCTCGTGGCATCTCAGCTTTGTCTGGACCACCCGCGCTCCCTTCCCTGCTGCCCTCAGTCCTTTCAGGTGAGGTCTTCCATTTGCCCTTTTCCTGTCACCCCTGCTCTTGGCACAGCTCTGTGTGGCGTCATTCTGGCTCTGCAGACTCTCCCTCCCAATTTTCAGTGCCCCCTTCTTCATAAAGTCATCAGTAAAAACATCTCTGAAGCGTTCTAGACTCCGCACAAGCTCCCTGGTGATGTGACAGGGAAAGCAACAGCAGCCCACTGCCTTGGTGGCCTTTTCTTGCCCAGGCCCATAGTCTTGTCACTTTGTGTGTCTTTAGGAATAGCGTGCCTACTCGTAGCGCGTGTACCTGTTGATACTTTCCTTTTTTATGTGTCTGTTAACATTTCTCATTTTCCAAGTCATACATACAGTAGCTGTATGTTGGTTCTTTATTATTTATAAAGGCACCCCCATCCTATCAACGCTGAATATTACCAGCTTTATACGAAATTATTTACGGAATCTTGGGAGAACAGGCTTGTGTTGTGCTCACTGGTACTTTGAGCAACACCATCACGAATAAAGCTGGAGATGTTCTGGGTGGGATTAAAGGCAATTAAAGCCTTGCCCCATAAATCATGCAAGTTTGTCCTTTATGTCTTATCAGGAACAGGAAGTCATAGCCTCTTCCACATCAGTATTTTGCCATGTGTGAGTAAGAACTCACACGGGACTCCTTGCACCTGAGCTGTCTCAGAGCAGTTCTAAGTAGTGCCTCCCGCGTCAGCTCCACCGGATCCAGCACTCCGGCTGCTCAGTCCTCTACAGCTCAGCACTTGCTTCTTGCCACACTGACCTGATTTTCGGCCTCTGCTTTGACTCCCCTTATTGATTTCACACTTTCCCTTCGTAATGGACAGCCATCGGGTTTCCTTCTGGATTTAATACCTCCTTTTCCTGGTTGGTGTCTGGGTCCTCTCTGGCTGTCTGGTCATCCATAGTATCATCTGACTGGCTCCCAGGGCTCTGTATTTGCTGCTCCTGCTTCTGCAAGTGGTTGCATCCTGACACTGGGAACACTCTAGCACTGTCTGGGTTGGCGTGCTCGGAAATGCAGTGTTTAAATAATGCTTTTGCTTAGTTGATAAACAGACAAATATAAATGAAACACAAACCACATTCCTGAGGAGTTTACTTAGTAGAGAAGATTTACTTAGAAATATTATTTATTAAATCTAATATAGAAAATATTATTTATATTTTCTATATAATCTGATAATAGGATTATCAACAAAAGGGTACTTGAACTGTACAGTGACTTAGGAAATCTTAGTAGTGTCTGAAAAAACAATATTTTGCTAGTAATTAAAGGAGAAATATTATGTCCAAATTGCATATTATTTCAATTGTTTTAAATACAAAGACACAATATTTCTATTGTAGTATAGTTACCATATGTTGTTCAGTTTCTTCCTGTTCAGCTTATTTGAAGAATATTTTTACTCAACTGTAGCTTGAATGAGGTTTTTTTTCTGACCAAAAGGATCAATTGTTAGAGTCTGTTTAGCTGAAGCAATTTGGAGACAGGTCTACTGGGGCTGGAGGATAACAGACCATAGCAAATGTGGCTGGTCTGCAGGACAGCTTTACCTGACATTGCCTGTGGTTTCTCTTACTGTCACCTAACATTTCTTTTAAGCCAACCTGCATTTCAC
>NW_004524599.1:9315134-9318149 GCF_000260255.1 Octodon degus
AGGTGCAGGGGCCTGGGGTTCTATCCCGGGGCCTGCTGCGTCAGCCCTGCTCCCAGGGCATGCTGAGATGACGACTGAGACTGGATGTGGTGGTGCACTCCTATAACACCAGCTCTTGGGAGGTTGTAAACAGGAGAGTCACTATGAGTCCCATCTACACAGTGAGACCTTGAACACCCTGTAGACCCTTCCCTAAAAATGCAGAAGAATAAAAAAAATAAAAAATATTTTAAAAAGGAGGGAAGAAATGGTAACAGGGCTGCGGTGGTTACTGCACTGTGTCAATTTGGCTGGATGACTCTGTGCAGCGCACTTCCAGCTGCGGGGGTCCCGCCCTGGGGCACAATTGGTTCTGCCCCCAGAGTGATTCAGCACAAAGAGACCATATAAAGGGGCTGAGAAAGCAGTCGATGTTCACTTTGTCAGAAGAACTTCAGTCTTTGCATTTGGCTTGGACTTCATCGCCTGGCTTGCAGTGCAGATTCTTCAGCCTCCGGCTTGGATCCTTTGACTTCCATCATCAGTCTTCCATTAGCATATCCATTAGCTGACCAATAGAGACTTACACGGAGCACAGCAGTGAGCTTCAGACCTTGGGACTGAACTCCTCAGTCTGGGGTGTGCAGACGCCCTCTGCACGCTCCCTCATCTGACTCTGGCTGACTTTCCTAAGCCAATCTTGTAATTCCTTATACACTGTATATGTTGTGTTAATACTTGTTCCTTATATTATATCTGTTCCTCTAAGTAAGACCCTGACCAATGCAAGGGCACTGCATCATTATAGAGAGAAAAATCATCCCATTGGCTTTACTAGATAAACCACAAGGACTTAGTAAACACCAAGCGGGTGAACTTAATAGGTTTGTAAGGAGGCTGAATGTACAAGTGAGTATATAGAAGCTATTTGTAAACTAAAAGCTGCTATGAATAAATTCATGTATTACTCATACAGTTTGAAATATTTAGGGATATTATTAAATATTAGGGATACTAAAACAAGAAAGAAATTTTGATCTAACTACCCAACCTGGGTACAGCACCAACTTTAGCAGAGATGGCGTCCGTTGGTACATGAACAAGTCACGAAGTGAATGGATTTGATGGTTCCCCCAAGCTCAGGCAGCTCTTCAGACAACTTTTTTTTTTAGAATTAATTTATTTATTTTTGTGTTTTAGGGAAGGGTCTACAAGGTGTTCAGGGTCCCACTACTAAATTGGACTTGTAGTGATCCACTGGTTTACAGTCTCCCAAGAGCTGGGATTACAGGTGTGCACGACCACACCCAATCTCAGTTTCGGCCTGAGCGCACCCTCGGGATGGGGCTGCATGGCAGGCTGGGGATAGAACCCCGGCCTCTGCACCTGCTTGCAGGCACATTAACCTGCTGAGCTATTTGGCTGGCCCTCTTCAGACAGCTTGGGTCCTGTTCTTTTTCTTATATTATATGAATACTGCCAACTAAAGAGTTTGAATGAATTTAGCTAACAACTGCTATGTCGTGAACAGAGTGGTAAATAACAAAATGAAAAATACAAATGAAAAAGATTGCCATTGTAATGTATGTGTGGGTATCTCCTCTTGTCAGGTTGTGGTTAAAACTTTTATCTAAATGTGAGGATTAGGAGGGTGAGATAGCTTGGGGATCTAAGCACCTGCCTGGCAAGTGCAAAGACCTTGGTTTGATCCTTGATACTGCATGTCATGCCAGCCCTGGAACCCTAGGCACATGCCGGGGCAATCCCAGTGCTGGGGAGGCTGAGGCAGAAGGATCACTATGAATCCAAGTTGCACAGCGACACCCTGTACCAAATAAAGAAAGAAAGAAAAAAAGAGAGTATTCTTGGAGTTTTTGAAAATCAAGGATCTGTTCTAGTCACCATGCAGATTTTAATATAGAATGTTTTACTTTCGAATTTTGTGCAATTTCTATTTTTATAACCGTTTTGTAGAAAATTCTCAAACACATGATTTCAGGATCACCATTCTCTTTATACTATGGATAGTTTCAGGAATAATCATAAGGAGCCTATAACTGCAATCCGTTTCTTGGGCCACCTTTCTTTGGTATGCTCACCACTGTGCATGCTGATGGTATGCAAGCTGTCGATATTTATTGTGGCAACAATCTTGGAAGCAATCTGTTTTGTAGTATGACTTATCTGGAAAGTAAAAGGAACAAAGCCTAAGGATTTGGTGAAAACAATTTAGATTGAAAATTATGGAGCTCAGCTTTAGTTTTTTGTAATATTTTACTTTAAATGAAAGTACACTTAGAGGGGCCAGGGAGATGGCTCAGTGGAATAAGCGCTTCCCTGGCAAGCGCAAGGGCCTGAGTTCAATCCCTATTTCCGAAAAAAAAAAAAAAAAAGTAAATTTAGAAAAAAGAAGAAGAAAAAAAGGACATGTAGGACCTTGGGAAATAGCTCAGTGGAATAAGGGCTTGCCTGATACGCATAAGGAACTGAGTTCAATCCCTAGTATCACCAAAATAAATAAATCACTTAAAAATAAGTTATAATCTGAGGAATTATACCTAAGAATTTAGATAAATGGCGGGACAATTAATATCTGATAGTTGTCAAAGGAAAAATGTAAATATTTTATCAGAACGTTCACCAAACAAATCCCATATGCAAATCTTTGCATAATGAGTGACTGTGCTGAATTAGAGTGTGGCATGTAGGACCTGGGATGCAGGTGTCCCCTCCCCCTTTCGAAGACCACTGTCCTGATCACATGACTCTGTTACCTCCAACCTTCCTGCTCTGCTAGGTCTTACTGTTTTGTGCCTATGGATAGATTAAACTGTTTCTATCTTTAAAAAATAAAGGTCATATTAACATTACTCTTCCCTTGACTTTGTATTCCTTTGCTCTGCTACCTATGCCCTTTCTGTGCCTTTTTTCTCATCTGAGTTTCTCAGTCATGGACAGATAGGGAGGAATTCTTCCACAGGTAAGATCCTCTATCTCTTGCTTTCCATTCTAGAGTCAACGTGGCCACATTTCCTT
>NW_004524599.1:9318514-9319428 GCF_000260255.1 Octodon degus
GCCCCTCCTCGTATTCTATTAGCTTTGTCTCTTTTGCTAACCATTTTAAGTATGGTATTTCTTTTGGTTTTATCCTCATTCGACTTCCTTCTTCAGACAGAATCATTGTCATATGCTGTAGGTCTTCATAGCCACCAGCCTGCCTGAGTAACTGCTCTAATGCCTCCGCAGGACTTGAAGGTTAGTAAGTCCAAAATAGAATCAGTCAGCTTCTTCCCCCCAAAATGTCTCTTCACTGTTCTCATCTCTGTTGGCACATCTTACAGGGTCCTTTAAGTACAAAATGTGGAGTCATTACTGACTCTTATAGCTTCTTAATGCTTAGGGTTATGAGCCAAGACTAGTAACCAACACTTTCACTTTCAAAGTAACTTTTTTTTTTTTTTTTTTTTTTTTTTGGTGGAACCGGAGATTGAACTCAGACCCTTGTGCTTGCCAGGGAAGAGCTTATTCTACTGAACCATCTCCCTGGCCCCTCAGAGTAACTTTTAATTCTTTCACTTTTTTTTTTTCCTCCGGAACCAGAGATTGAACTCAGGCCCTTGCACTTGCCAGGGAATTGCTTATTCCACTGAGCCATCTCCCCAGCCCCTTGTTTTCACTTTCTCTCCATCCAGGTTACCAGAGCCCAGGTCAAATCTGAATATCTTCCTTCCTGTTAGCTGCCTCCTAGCAGGTCTTATTGTCTTCAGGTTTGGTCTTATCACATCTATAGTTCATGATGTGACAAAACAATTGTGCTTAACGCAAATGTAAACTCCCTTATTCCTGCTTTCTGGTGCATGCTGTATAAAATTCTAGTTTTTTTAGAATATTATGCACTCCATTTTCTCTACAGCCGTGCTCACCACTGGCTTCACCTCCCATGCCTCATCTTAGATGTAAGTTTCAGCTCTGCCAGCCTGTTCGTGCCA
>NW_004524599.1:9320403-9322340 GCF_000260255.1 Octodon degus
GACCACTAAGAAGAATATATGCAGTGTATTATTTGTTGAAACTGTACTTCCGATTTGATTTGAAACTGTCTCATTGCTATTTGTTTATCAATAAAATTTTGAAAAAAAATTAAAGACAAAAAAATAAAAATAAATAAAACAGGTTGAGGAGATAGCTCACTGGTCTAAAGACCTACTTGGCAAGCACAAGGACCTGGGTTCGATCCCAGGTATTGCATGCCGCACCGGCCACCTGAAACCAGGCACAGTGGTGCACACCTAAAATCCCAGCTCTGGGAGACTGAAACAGGAAGATCACTATGGGTCTGAGCTGCATAGCAAGTCCCTGTACCAAATAAATAAATAAAATATAAAAAATAAAACAATCAAAATTCAAACTTTTGTTAAAGCAGTTTGGACACACAAATACAAAATTTGCATTTGTTTTCTCTACTTGATCTGGCTAGATACCTACATGAAATTCTAGATTGACACAAGATTGAGCCAAAAATGTTTCTAACCCTATCAGGTGCCAAATGCTTAAGTCTCCACGCCAAAATCCCCGCTGAGTCTTCCCCAAGGTGTACCTGTACACCCCTGCATTGAGGAACTCACTTTCATGCAGTTGGACCCATCATACCTCCCAGCACTTCTGTGCTTGAGCCAGCTTTCCATGAACAAATCAAAGGCCTGCCTCCCTGGAAAGCATTCTCCTGTCCCCATGCCTTGTGTTCTTGCGAACAAAACCAAGACTGCTCAACATTGCTCAAGTCTTTGCCAATGCTGCTCAGGTCTTACTCAGAAAAAGCCATAGTGTTTGCAAGGAACTACTTCATGCTTTAACTCCTCTCTAGATTACACCTAGTACACTGCAAGCACTACGTTAAAGATATTTATACTTCATTGTTTGGAAAACAATGACAAGACAGATGTCTGTATATGTGCAGTACAGATACAATTTTAAAATATCTTCAGCCATTTCTTTTGGGTGGAATTCATGAATGCGGAACTCATAGATTTGGAATGCTGACTGTATGTCATCTTATCAATATCTCAATTAATGCAACAGCAGCAAGGAGGCTGAGGCGGGAAGATTATCAGCCTGGTGTACATAGTGTGTTTGAGACCAGCCTCAACTACATATTGAGAACTTTTTTTTAAAAAAAAAGTTAATATTAAAACAACCTTTTTGTCGCATGAGTGATTAAACAGGCAAGAGGGTGCCGCTGCGGATGCATCAGCAGTTTGGCTGTAGAGCAGATCTGTGCTAACGATTAACCACACTGCTTTGCTTCACCCCTTTCTTGTGTGTTCCACACCATTTCTGCTACCTCTCTCCGCTTCTTATTTCTCCCTTCTGTATGACCTCATTTTAATTTGCCCACCATCTATTGTGTAGATTTTCTACTTTCTGTCTGCACTGAAGCCTGCCTTGTCTCACCTGCCTCCTACCATTAAATCGTCTAGGTGTTTGGTAGGTATGTCTTGAATTCTAACTGTGTTAGGTTACTGTTTGCAATAGATACAATTGGACACTTTTATCTGGTCAAACAGATCAAGGACAATCAGTTCATACAAAGTGAATACTTGTGTGGGCGTATGGAGACTCTAGAGCTAGGACAAGGGTGCCAGTGACTCGAGAAAACTGGCATGCCAAAGAGGAAGCGAGCGGAGGAGTCCAGTGACCATGTGGGAAGAAGATAAGGGGTCAGGCACAACATCTCTCCATATCATGCTAAGCACCTACCCATCAGTAGGTCACGTGAATAGGATAACTCCCCTGCCAGCATTATATGTGTTCAAATTAACAGGTTCAATATATTCCAATGTATCTAAAATTTGGAATTCTGTGCAGCCATTAAGATTAATTTTCTAATGATATTTAAAATTCATAAGAACAGACTCCCAGCATCATATTAAAGGGGAAGAAAACTTTTATGTAAAAGTTCATTGTATTT
>NW_004524599.1:9322885-9324424 GCF_000260255.1 Octodon degus
CCCTGGTTTGTAACATATTCACCTCTTCAATACCAGAGACATTGTTTACCCCTAACTTCTTCAATGAGAACTGAAGCTTTTATCGTCTGCGGTGGCTGTTCTATGAACCACCTTCTTCTTTCTGCGGACAGTTCCTTTCCCACCAAGGCACACTTGTGCCTGCACTTTGGCAAGTTTTTCCTGGTTCATGATAGTTTCTTTCATCTTGTTAGAACAGATATAGGGCAGCACGAGGGACTAGGGCTGGCGCTCAGGGGTCTTGGGTAGACCAGATGAGATTAACTGAAAACACGTGGGGACCCAAGATGGCAGCTAGAGCTCATCATATTTTTTATAACAGCGAATATAGCAAACATGACAATATTTTACATTGTTTTTATATGTAAAAAGAGAGAAAGTAGAAATTAATCAGAATGTTATAATGGGTACCTATTACTATCTTTATGCAATTTTATATTTTTATATATTCTATGATGCAAGAGAAGACGTTCTACATGTATGAACAAAGAAAATAAATATCTTTATTTATAAGATGGCTCCAGTAACAAACTCAAATTAATGCCTTAAAAGTAAGTGAAATATGTTTCAGAAATTAGATATCACACAGAATATAAATGCTGCATTCGTAAGGTAAATTATGCTTTATTTTGTAGTGCATAAAATATTACACAATGTGAAACATAAATAGCTAAACAATGACATAAAAATGTAGCACTTATGTCTCTGGAAGAAGGACCATCTAGCTAGCTTCAAAGAAGGACCATCCCCTCTCTAGCATGGCCCGGGTATTCAAGCATACTCTTAAATAGCATTTCTTGTATTTGAAAAGTTATTGAGTAATCAAACAATGACCTTTTGTGCTCCACCAAGAAATGCAATTCAGTTGTGTACAGCATCCAAAGTAATCAATATCCTATTATGATTATAGATGGGAATTATACAAGAGAGACCCGGCAGCTGGTGCAGCAGACACACCTTTGTTTCCTCTAAAGCCAGAAATCTGGTGGCTTTGCATAGGATGCCATTTTAAATAAGGTTGCAAAATTACTTCTCTCTTTGAAGAGATTGGTGAAGTTTTACCTTCTAATTCTATCCCAATGCTAGGAGAATAAGATTATGCATTCCTACAGATGTGCTCCTCAGAAGGTGAATGTAGACACACAAAACTCTTTTCCTCTTGCTCATATATTTACAGTGGCTCTGTGAAGATCAGAGTATGTCAGACTGTGTACAAATCAGATAGATCACCAATTGCCACAAGATACATGTAGCTGATTTGATTATTGGGTCACACTAATTGATTATCTAACTCATTATTAAGATTGGCCATTAGCTCATCAATAATGATCAAACTAGTTCTTCACTTCAATACAAATATATTTGATATGCCAGGAGGACACTTGAAAAATCTAGCACTTTTAGAAGTAAAAGTCAGATGAAGGGTGAAGTTGGATTTATTACAGGTCATAGTACAGATATCAGTTGGTTTGCTAAAAAATTCCTATCACTGTATTAATGATCAGTGAAAGAAAACATTAA
>NW_004524599.1:9325579-9327579 GCF_000260255.1 Octodon degus
AGGGAGGTCTCTTTCAGACAACCTGAATAAATCCTTTCCCATCTGAATCATCACTATTATGAAAGAAATCCTAAGGGTAGGAATGAACAATCTTCAGTTGGGATTATATTCCAAACACAAATGAAAATAGTATTAATAGTTAACAATCATTGCATATTGGCTATAGGAACTCTCTCTTCTAACTTGTTTACATGACTTATAAACAATATTTTTAATGAGAATTAACCTTCTGCAGAGTACATGTTATTGTTCCCATATTACAGATGAGGAAACTGGGCACAGGAACAGAGAATAATTTTCCAAAACTTACACTTCCACAACGAACTTGAGGGGTCCTTGCACTTGATCCGACTCCAGAGTCCCCTGAGAGCTCTGCATTCTGTCTATCCAGGAATAACATAGTAAGAAATCAACCACCTGGACTTCACAGTAATTGGCTGTTTCAGACAGGAATAATTTTCAGAGAATGACTCAAGGGGAACATTTTTTAAGAACACTAAGTAAGGCTTAGAGTCGACTGCTTTTATCTTCAGGCGTGTGATCTAGTGACCTCTAGAGGGTGACGGTGGAGATGATGGTCTTTTTTTTTTTTTTTTGAGTATCAGCCAACAAAGAATTCATTAAGAAAATATGGATACAGACAGGTGTTTGAAAGCCTGACACTCGTATTATGAAATTTCTCTGCATGTTTTTAATTTTTTTTGAAAAATTAATCATTGTACTCTGTAGGGAAAGAATAAAATTCTCAGTGTTACGCAGATGAAATACAGCCAAAGGGATAATGTGGAGCATGAGATAGTAGATAGTAAAATACGAAAATGTCAAAAATAATTATTTAGGTTGCACGATTTCTGCAGAAGTATGATCTGAACAAATCAAAAATTTAAGCACAGGAACAAGAAGGAGAGATGATAATTAGTGGGGGGCAAAAGCCACTGTTCTTTTGCAAGGAGCCTCCGTATCTTTCCAATCAACATGGAATTAGGTCATCAGCATAGTGCAGAACGCACCAGAAACCCGGCCTGATTTGGAAGAAGTCAGCTCTCCACAAGCCAGGGTTCTGTGCATGCTAAAATAAAGACAGTGTTTTTTCTCCAAGGCAGGAAAAATATACCACTAATATTTTATATAATTAGTACTCATTAACTATTTGATAAATTAGTGAATGAATTCTGGTTCTAGTTATACTAAAAAGGTCAAATACTCTCTAGTTCTTTTTTTATGTATTGTCTAACTTGTCGCCCATCTTTGTTGTACTAATGAAATGAAGATATCCATCATGATGTAACTGAACTGGGGGGATCTAAATTACCTTCATCTGGCACCATTCCAATACACTATAAATGAGGTAATTGTCCTTGACTATAAAATTTGCATTTTCAAGACTTAATTGCTATCATTACATCTTTTTCTAATTCTATTAATTTAACTGAATGGAGCGTTTGGTTTTATGGTTGAAAATTTGCATTAGAACATTCTACATCTAAATAGAATTTTAATATTTTTTATCAAAAGCTCTTTATGGTTAACCCAGGAGAGCTAAATAATTTCTCAAGAAAAAGCAGGGAGTTGTCAACAAGCAGGTTTTACCTTCAGTGATCATTAACAGACCTTCAAGTCACCTGGCAAATGTTGCTTTCTGGGGTTTGAAAAATCTCAGAGGCCAGGCACTCCGTGGATTCCTCCTCTTTAATCATTAACAGGAAATCTATTAGCCATGGCCAAGGCATGGCTGGGTGCCCTTTCCTACGCTCTTCTTGGTGTTTGACGGCTTCCCTCTTCTCCTCAGTGACTGGGTTGTTCTAGGTTGCAAGTGCATGGTTTTCTTGGAGTTTTCTGCCCCATCCTGAGCTTTCCATGTTGGAGCAAGGTGTTCACATTAACATGTCTGAACCCCCAGCCATGGCTCACTGCACACACTGGTTGGGAGAATGCCACAAGTCACTACCACTGGAAGGCCAATTGGAATAACAGTCCATGTTCACCCCTGGAATCTATGT
>NW_004524599.1:9328998-9330151 GCF_000260255.1 Octodon degus
GGGACCTTGGACATGTACCTCCGCCCGAAGAATGGATTTTCTTTGCTTGAAGAGCTGCAACTGTTATCACTTATTTGTCTCTTCTTTGTCACTTTTAACTGTTTGAAAACATATTCCAACTCACAAACTATTTTCTAAGCAGGATGGAGTTTGATAGCATCATTCATTAGAGTCGGAGAGTGTGAGATTGTACCTGCTTGGCCTCATCTATCCTTCTTGTCCCAGAATAATTAATAGCACTTCTCATCTGTGCTTATATTTCTGGCTTGGGTAATTGTGCCTTCTCATCATAATGTCTGGTCTGTGGTGGCCTTAGAGACCAAAGATAGGGTAACACTTCATAGTTGGAGACCTGAGTTCGAGTCCTGCCCCCGCTTCACTCCCATGGTCAGAAGTTAACTCCTCAGTTTTGTATGCTTTGATGTCATCATAGGCAATATGGACAGGTGACACGTGTGCCATTGAGCTGCTTTACAAGCAAATGGCCTCAAAAATTGGAAAGCAATTTGTAAAAGCAAAAGAGTATTTCACCATTCTAGTAGGTAACTGTGGTTATTGGGACAATGATACAAATGATGTAAATAGCTGTAGATATTAGGAAGATAAGGCAGAGCCTAAAATCCTTAATGCGTACGTCTTTGCCTCTCAAGCCTTACCAAGCAGTTTTCCAAAGGCAACTGAATAATAAAATGATAATATTCATAACTATTCTTTGCTGTGTCTCTGTGATATGAGACAAATTGCACTAGGTGCTGCATAAGAACTATAGTTAAACTTCATCTTTTGCTATTTTATATACAGAAAATACAAGTTTGAGAAAGGTTTAATTAAAAATGCACTAATAAATGGATAGCTCAGTTTCAAATAAGCACTTTCTACCTTCCCCAGTTGCCTTTCTGCTTTGTACTTGTTCCACTAGGCGATCCTCAGCATGGACTCAATAAAATAAATGTGTGTGCTCATGCTTGCATGTACACACACACACACACACACACACACACACACACACTTGTTCGTATGCACACACTTGCAAACACATGTTAGACAATAAAGGAAAAAGTGCAATGCAACGCTATAATACACAGTAATATATAATGTATATATTTGGTAGAGGGGCTCACTATGCAGCTTGGACTCATAGTGGTTTTCCTGT
>NW_004524599.1:9330536-9337574 GCF_000260255.1 Octodon degus
CCAGCCTCTGCATCTGCCTAAGCAGGAGTTTTAATCTGCTGAGCTTTTGGGCTGGCCCTAAAATCTTAATATTCTTGATCAAACTTTAAAACAAACTTTTTTTTTTCCTTTGGAGGAGGTAGGATGGGTGTTCTTTCAGATACATTTAGAAAAATATAATCTTTACTAAATAATAGTAACAAGTTCAATGTGTGCTATAGAAGTACCCTTGTAGGGGCCAGGGAGATGGTTCTGCAAAAAAAAAAAAAAAAAGTAATTTTGTAATATTAAATTCCCATACTTTATAAATGATTGCTGTCTATTAGTAATTTTGGGTTTTGTCTTTGAATTAACTGCCAAATAAGCATTAAACTACAATTTATTTTCAATTTGAAAGCAAATATTAGATATTCATTAAACTCAAGAAACTTACTTGAGTGTCTATACCGTTGTGTTAAGCTCTTGGTCAACATTATTGGTCCTGTTTAAAAATAACGTTTTTATTCACAATATCTTTTATTAGGCATTAACAATATCTTTCTTCACATTTTATTTAATTTATTATGCATTTCAGTTACTTTATTTAAATATTTATTTAAATGTTAAAGTGACCAGGTTTCAGTGAAAATGTACAGAGACATCATAGTAATAATTTAAATTCTTCTCTGCATGAAGTAATTTTTTGAAACCTTATAAAAGTTGCAAAGTATCAATAATACATCACATAACATTTGACTTTGCAGAATGAAGAGGACTGCCTAAACTTACAAGTACTGAAAGCATCTGATTTGATTTTCCATCTCCCAACAGTACAGCTCTTCTTCAGGCATCGAGGGGTGGCTTTGCTGAAGCCCCTGCTGTGTGCTGTGTTAACGTCCTACCTGGAGGACTACTGCCAGGAACAGGGTTCTGAGGGATGACAGATGACTCTGATGACGAGCTGAAGGTCCAGTGTGGTGTGATCTTTCCTTCTGCTATCTGCCTATTAAAACTTAAGAATCACTTCACTCCCAATATTTAGTGACCAACTTGAATATGCCAGAACTTCTACTCTGAACTGGGGTTAAAATAATAGTTGAAACTAAACAAATGGAGGACCATTTTTGTATCTGTATCTGTATATTCAAAATAATTAGGATAGATATACAGCTACTTTCTCTTAGTTCAAGGAATAGAAAGATTTGTACTAATAGTGTCTGTGGACAGGATATCCTGTCTGCATCTTGTACTATGAATAACCACTATGAAGACAACAATGTGCAATGTATTAATTATTGAAGCTGTCCTACTAATTGGTTTTGAAACTGTCTCATTGTTATTTGTTTCTCAATAAAATTATTTAAAAAAAGAAACTAAATTACTGTTGTCATGTTCTGTAGCCTCAAGTTAAAATATTTCTTAATAAATGCATCTCTTTGGACAGAGTATGATCTTAACTGTAGACTTCTAGGGACATGATGACTTCATCTTAGTGGGCAAGTTGCTTCATGCTCAACCTTGAAGATAATGGGTGTAAGACAGTCTGAGAGCAGGACAGAAAGAGGTCCACAGGGAGGTAGGGTCTCCCACAATGCTCAGTTCATTAGATTCTGTGTTGTTTTTCTTTAAAGATGAATGGGTGTGAAGGGCCTTCTAGAAAAGGTGGGAAGACATAGTAACAGGGTTATGTTCTGAGCCTTGTCTGTGCCTACGGTTGAGGTCTTGAATTAAGTTTATACCAGCTCTGAAGCCAAGGGCACTGCTTCAAAAACGTCATCACTACTTCTTACCACTCAGAGCCATGAGGGTGAGACGCAACCATGCAAATGCACCAAATGATCCTTGAAAGCTTACGCAAGGGTAGGCAAGAACTGGGAGCGGGTTAAAGATCCCAGCAAAAAAGTTAAAGACCAGCCAAAACAAGTAGAAAATCAGAAGGGGGGTGGTTATGGAAGCTGAATATTGTACAAGCCAGAAACTCACTCTGCTTGTGGTTTGAGGCCACCTGTCCCTGTCATATAAATGTCTACCTTTTTAATCCTCTGCTAGTTCCTTTCCTTCAGGTGTCTCGACTCTACTTATCCCATGCTTTGAAATCGCTATGGCTTAGTTATTGTCAAAAGCTCTACATCTGACATTAAAGTGTTAACCTGCTAGCCAATTTCCCCCATATTGGCATGAGAAATTAAAGAATAGCAAAAGGCTCAATAATTTTGCTAAAGTATACCAATGAAAATGGTTCACTTTTTAAGAAGAAAAATTTATTGGAGAATAAGAATGGGAAATAAGACTAACTCCTGAGAGATAGGAGGGATCCATAACTGGTTTCCCCTGGTGCATTTTCATAAATCATTGCACATAGCATTAGAGTACTAAGCTTAGTACTACCACTCTCCCAAATAAAGTTACAAAAGAGGAATAAGTACTAATAAATAATGCTCTACCACTCTCCCAAATAAAGTTACAAAAGAGGAATAAGTACTAATGTTCTACAGTGCAGTAGGGTGACTACAGTTCAAAACAATTTATTATGTGTTGTTCTATGAAGAAGCAGAAAGGAGTTCAAAGGCTCAGCACAAACACATGATCAATTTTTAAGGACATGGAAATACTAATTGCCCTGGTTTGATCAGGCCTGTATGTGTGCAGAATTACCACCCTATGCCCCATAAACATGCATGGTTTTTATATGTCTATAAAAATCTACCAGTCCAGTTTTTGCTCTCTTATATTGATGGCATAGTTTTTTAGAAGGAAAGTCATCTAATAATATATTGTCTAAAGCTGAACTGTTCAGATTTAAACTTTGGGATGTTTGACTTTTCAGCTGAGTGACCTTCACCACTGTTCCCTCACCTGTAAAATGGGATAATAATGTTTAGCTCAGTGTTCTTGGAAACAATACTCAAGGTAATTCACATAAAACTGTCAGAACAATGCCTGGCACATAATAAATGTTCAATAAATGTTAACGATTATTTTATCCAGCACTTGGGTCATGATAGGTCATCATGTTGGCACTTAATAAAATTTGTGATTGAAAGGAATGATTGACTCATTTGAGCAGCAAATAATGACATAACACTTCATCTATACTCCCGTTAATACAGTTACCCCCAGACAGAGATCCATGAAAGCGAAGTCAGACGTCAGTGGAAATGAGAGAGACATGTATGAAGTCTGCTATATTCAACACAAACTGCCAAGACCCGCGGAAGTATATCTGAGGGCTGTCGCAGGGAGAGCTCTGGAAATGCCCAGTCTGTTACCAACTCAGAAATGGTCACAAAGGGGGAAATCCAAGGTGTCAGGTAGCATTTCATGTCTTGAATCATGAAAACTACTTCCAAAGAAACAATACTCTGTTCTGTTTTTCATTTGGATTTGAAATATCAAAACAAAATGGCAATGATGAAATGTATTATTTTAATCACGCTTCCACATTAAAATCCCACCTCTCACCACTCTGGCCAAATGTCATGGTGGGAGTGGCTTTGGTATTCTGCCACCATGTGTGTTGAAATAGTCTGGTGTAAAACTCCACCCTGGCAAACAAAGGTTTGTATATTTGGAAACAGTTGGCTGGCTTGCTGACTCATCTGCTTCCATGGCATAATCTGATAGAGATCTGTCTGTTGTATAAGCGCCAGTCGCTGGGCCAGGTGTGCAGCCCATCTGTCTTGTACTGATGAGGCAAAAGAGACTCCATTTTTTTAAAACTCCATTTTAAGGAAGGGTCACTTCAGTTCACTTAAACTATTGATAAACTCACTCCCTCACTCCTTCCCATGTAGCTAACCTTAAAGCCACATTGAGAAAAACAGAGCCATAAAATAGGAACAAATAGTAAATACAACTTGGGGAACAGGGTAAATGTTAAAATGCTATGCTCTGTGACTGGCAGATAGTCAACAGTGTCTGAGAAATGTAAACCTTGATGCAATCAGGTGACATTCTTGTAAAATTCCTGAAAATAACATAATAAGGTAATGTGGCAACTATGGAAACCAGAAAAGTACGTGGCCCAGAAGTGAAGTCCAAATGGGGACTGACAGTTTGGGAGTCCTGACCAAAGTCAGGATGTCAATCCCAAGACCACAATAAAAGGCTTCTTTGTTCCTACTACTTCACTCTCTCTCTTTCTTGTGTGTGTGTGTGTGCTTTCCTCACTGGGATGACCACAACAGCAGGAGTAGGTACAAAGGCAGGATGAAGATACCGGGCAGTGGCTGAAGCTGGCTCCAGAGTTCCAACCTAGAGAGGCAGAACTTCATTTTTGAAAGGAGTGCTCTCCTGTTCTTCTGTGTCTGGGTCATAATGACTTGCTTTCTTCTCCACACAGATATGATGAGTTGTGCCCTCGTGGGGTGGTTCTACTTCTTTTCTTTCACCAGTAGCACCTGAGACTGACTTTTTCCTGACCTTTTAGGCTTTCTCCTTTTAACCATGTGACTTCTATAATCACATGAATGAAAACGCGAGCATTCACATTATAACTTGCAACTGTGTTGTGACTAGTGATGTTGATTTGTTCACTCTAGTCTTAGTAGCCCTTTCCTTTCCCTGTCTTGTGATTCACCTGTTCAGAGGTTTTTCTCATTTTATGTTGAGCTGTTATTTCCTTGTGATGATTTATTTCATGTATCTGTGAGTGTGAGGTAATAACTATCAATTCTCTAGATTGTTTTCCTTTCCCAGTCTGTACTCTTCATGGTTTCTTCATGTGGTCTTATAAAATAATTTCGAAGAAATGACCACAAACACAAGGACATTTAAAGGATGAGTAATACAATAAGCACTCTGCTCCTTTTACTCGGGTTCATTTGCTCTTATTATTTTAGCTTATTTGTAAGTTTAAGCATGCCCACACAGGTGCACCTGTGTAGATGATATTTTTGATATGCAAAGTTTCACATGGTAAGGCTCGCTTCTTGAAAGCTATGCTTTTGAGAGTTTCATGAAGTCTAAAAGCTTTTTTGAAAGCAGTTTCCAAAAATTCCAAAAATATTGGATAATTGTACTGCAGATTTCTGCTTGTCTATTGAAAGTAGCAGTTAATGCTTAAATATTTTCTCCCTACTTTTTAAATTTTTTACAACTTTTTTGAACAATTCTTACATCTGGTAATTGGAACAACTAATTTGAAGACAATACATGATATAACAACCATTGTTGAATTTTTACTATTTTGTTTAGTGAAATTCTGCATCATTTGTAATTTTTTTTTTACTATTTTTATTTTCTTTTAAACAATGTCAAGGCTGGCCAAATAGCTCAGCAGATTAAAGCATCTGCAAGCAGGCGCAGGATCTGGGGATTCAATCCCTGGGCCTGCCCTCCCGGCGCCTCCCTCGGGGCACTTGAGACCAGCAATTGAGACTGGGCATGGCAGCACGAGCCTGTAATCCCAGCTCTTGGGAGGCTGTAAACAGGTGGATCACTGCTAGTAGTGAGACCCTGAACACCCTGTAGACCCTTCCCTAAAATAAAAGATAAAAAATAAATGTTAATCAAACAATTTCAAAACACACTTTCAAAATTTGTTCATTAACCCAATGTATTAAATTTTTCTTTTGTATTTCCTTCTAAAATATAAAGCTTTACTTTTGCATTAAGTCATAACTACACATTTTTGTGCCTATTATGACATCAAAAATCAAATATGATTTTTTTTTCCTAGAGGATAAACATTTTTCTCTTTTCAGCAGATTAAAGCACTTGCTTAGGCAGATGCTGGGACCAGGGTTCAATCCCTAGTGTGCCATGCTGGCCTCACCCCCAGGGTGCACTGAAATGCTGATTGGGGCTGGGTGTGGTGGTGCACACCTGTAATCCCAGCGCTTGGGAGGCTGAAAACAGGAGGAGCACTATGAGTTTGATCTGTGTAATGAGACCCTGTAGATTCTGTACTAAATACATTAAAAAACATTATTCTCTTAACTGTTAAGAATTTTAGCCATTACTCTCATATCAGCTCCTACTTCTATTTCTGCTATGGGAGATAATGTAGTCAAGCTTCTCGTGACAAGCATCACACAGTGTACTTACGTGAACCTGGACAGTGGAGGCTCACACATGCTTAGGCTCTGTGATAGAGCTCATTGCTCTTAGGTTGGACCTGTGCAGCCTGCTATTGTATTGATTACAGCTGCAGGCAATTGTGATGTAATGGTAGCTCTTTGCGTAGCTAAACATATCTAACCATAAAAAGATACAGTAAAAATATGGTGCAAATTTTTTTTTTTTTAAATGGGAATACCTGTTGAGAGCGTTGACCATGAACAGAGCTTGCGGGACGAGTAGCGTGTGGGAAGAGTCAGTGAGAGCGAATGTGAAGACTGAGAGTCTTACTGTGTGATCCTTGCACTAAACTGGTGCTATGAGACCACCATAGTATTTATGCAAACACACATGCACACACCAGAAACATGCCCAGTAAGTATACTATGTATGTTTGCTACATGTATGTCTATACATATATGTTTACTGCATATATATGTGTTCATTACATGCACACAAATATATACTGTATGAGTAGCAATATAAGTATGTGTGTATAGTGTGCATATTGGTACCCATATGGCCATAGATATATGGATAGAATGCATGTGTATATGGATGAATACACATATATGCTTACAATATGCACATATATTATATATAGTATAGACTTGTGTTAAATGTGTGTGTCAATAAATACATAATTGGATCTGTGCATTTGTTTTGTTCTAGTGGGTTCTTTATTTAATAATTAAGCTGATATTACAGTATTTAAATATTTTATCTTCAAAGTATGTCTTATGTGTCACCATAAATTTCTTCATCTAGCTGTTTTTCATTGATATTCTGATTTCTTTTGGCTAGTCTAATCTCTTATTGGCCTTCTCCTTTAAATAGCAGTTGTAAAATTCCATCAGACCTTCAATGGTATTGTATTGGGTTTGGTTTAATTTAGAGATTAATTTGGAAATTATGGTATCTTTTCTATTACTCAATCTTATTTGCCACTACTATAGTATATTACTCCATTTGTAAATCCACTAATAATACTCTAGCTTTCTGCATAGAAACTTCATATAT
>NW_004524599.1:9337674-9348447 GCF_000260255.1 Octodon degus
CCCAGAACCGGGGATTGAACTCAGGCCCTTGCGCTTGCCAGGGAAGCACTTATTCCACTGAGCCATCTCCCCAGCCCCACTTTGTGTATATTTTATTTGGTTTATTTAAGTATAACTGTAGTGGTTGATACATTGTTCAACTTGGCCGGATGACTCCGCAGTGCACTTTCGTGCACTTCCGGCTGGTGGGGGTCCCGCCCTGGGGCACAACTGGTTCTGCCCCCAGAGTGACTCAGCACAAAGAGACCACGTAAACGGGCTGAGGAAGTCGTCGACCTTCCACTTCATCGGAGGAACTTCAGTCTTGGCACTGGGCTTGGACTTCATCGCCTGGCTTGCAGCGCAGACTCTTCTCGCCCGGCTGATGAATAGAGACTTGCACGTAGCACAGCAGTGCGCTTCAGACCTTGGGACTGAACTCCTCAGTCTGGGGTGTGCAGACGCCCTCCTCACATTCCCCCATCTGGCTCTGCGGCTGACTGTTGTAAGTCAGTCTTGTAATTCCTTATACATTGTATATCTTGTGTTACTATCTGTTCCTTATATCCGTTCCTCTAAGTAAAACCCTGCCCAATACAATACCTTATAGTTCTTTTGCTTTAGTTTCTTTGCTGAGAGTAAACTACAATTTTTGAAAGTATGATTTACAATAACTCATAAAAATGCTTAGAACGGCTCATACTTTTCGGTTGTTTTCAGTCACTTATTTAACCATCCTATTAGTTCTAATTGTATGCATGTGCGTTCTCTTCTATTTCTGCAACAAAACGTGCTACTTTCAGGTAAATGGTTTCATTTCCTTTCTCCAACTCCTATGCCTTCTGTTTTCTTCTCCTTGAATTGTTCAGCATCCCCAAAACACAGGAAAAGAAAGAAATATTCTGACTCACACTTTTTTGGTTTTTCTTGGTCTTTTTTGAGACAGAGTGCCACACTATGCAGTTTAGCCTTGTCTGGAGCTCACTTTATATCCTAGGCTGATCTCAAACTTGTAACAATCCTCCTGCCTCAGCCTCCCAAATACAGACCTGTGTCACCATGTCCGGCTTCAAATACTTTCCTTTTCAAGGATATGACTATGGTAATTTTTTAGCGTTTTACATGAAAACATCAATATTTATACAAAAATACCAGTATTTCATAATAGGTGAAAGCTTCAGCTCTTTTGCAAAGTTAAAGTTTATTTTTATACTTATTATGACTATGATATTGGGAAATATTTAATCTCTTCCTGTAAATATCTAATTTCTAAAAATTAATAATACATATTTTTATGGGAAAACATGCAAGAAACATTTGATGTTGATAATACTGTTTTGGTTTTATCTTATTTGTCACTGTTTTAATATGTAAATAATCAAATTTAACAGAATTTGCAAACTTAGATTATCAAGGATATGTGATGACTAACCTGATACTGGAATTCTTTAATATTTTTTAAACACATATTTCAGGATCACAGCACCTTCATCAGTTCAAAACCCTAGCAGATATATCACCAATTTTATCACTGTAAACTTCAAACCATATGCAAGATTTTACAACTGGTTAAAAAAGTACCCTTGGTAACAACAACAGTCAACCGCAGCAAGACCAGTTCAGAATCATGAGCTGTTCTCAGCTGTCATAGAGCTAAAGTCTCCTCAAGTTTGGGGTGGTTTCTTTCTTTCTTTAAATTTTTATGTCCTTTATTCTAGTGTAGCATTATAAGCCTACTGTTTTGAAAAATGCGCTTAATTTGGATTTGTCTGATATTTCCTTCCATATAGATTCTAATTAGAATCCTTGCAGGAGTGTTACAGAGGAGCCCCTGCATTCTTGCCCCTCATCCAGGGCTGTGGGTCTCTAGTTCTCACATGACCTGGGATCTGTCCAATGATTCTTTGATTAAAGTGGTGTCTGCCTGGCTTCTCCATAACAAGTAGTTGCTTTGCTTTTGGGGACGGTAGCAGCTTCATACTGTTTCACCTTAGCTAAGGTTGAGCTTCTGGCTCCTTTTCCCGTGTGGTTCTGAGGTAGGGATGGCCTGCAGAGGCGCCTGAGCAAGAGCTCGAGGGGCGGAGAGAAGCGCTTCGTGGGTGGAGGACAGGCCTGCTTTTATGGCGCTGCTGCGGCTCGTGGACGTTCTCTCCAATCGACCTTCTCCTCCGGCTGACATGTGTCCGTGTCAGAACCGGAGGCTCTTCCATCTCTGCTGGGTCTCTCCCCTGTGCGTGGCTCGCCTAGCCTCACAATGAAAGGCGTCAGTCTCCTCCGCAGAGTGCCTTAGCAGTGCTGAATGCAGTGGGACAGCAAGGTTCAACTTCACTTGCTTCTCCCTGTACCCCCTGATTTGTTTTTATATCTGAATCTATAAATAAGGAAATAGCAGACAGATCCAGCCACATTTCTTGTCTGACTGCTGATGTGACTGACTTCTGGCTCCCCCGCAGAGGCAAAACTGAAAGCTATATGCAAACTTTATAGCAAGAACCTATGATGATATGAACTCTACATGAAATTCTGCAATTCCTATCACTACTAAAAGTTGGGAGTGTAACTCTCATTCCACGCCTGTGGTGGTTGATACATTGTGTCAGCTTGAGATGTCAGAGGCTTGGCTAGAGGGGGCGCAGCCCTAGGGCAGAGAGGGCCCGTTGCACAGTGACTCAGCACAAAAAGGAAAGCGCTGAGGAAGGCTTCTTCCTTAGAGGAGCTTGATCTCCACATCACGCCACTTCGGAAGAGCTCTGATCTTGGCAGCAGGCGTCTCCTAACCGATCACTCCCACTGAGCACAACCGATCTTCCATAGGTCTCCCCGCTGCTCTCCAGGGAGACAACTTCAACCCACTTGGCAGGGACCCCAGGCCAGCTCTCCTGACATGCAGGTACCCTTCCTTTGTACTTAGTGTCTGAGTTTGCATGTTGGGTGAGGCTTCCCACTGGGCATGGGCATGGGCATCTCCTTTCCAGGCAGCCCCAAGGTATGTCCAAACTCTCCTCCCCACTGATTGGTGGATGCCGTGTCACGCCCACCCCATTCCGAATGTGGACGTCAGGGTTGCTTGATTGCATCTCATGGCTTTAGAACTGGAATTTTTAAGAGATAAGGAAAGAAGAGTGTGTAAGTTTGTTTTTATGTTTCTATGATATATAAATATGTATTTCTATGAGTAAATTTGAAGTACCTTTCCTTTTTAACTAATGTTCGATTGATTAAAGTCATAAATTATAAATTCTGTTTTCTTTTTCAGTCTTCAAAATCAATTTATACACCTGCTTATTATATTTTAAAATATTTCTCTTGCACCAGCACCATTTTATCCTGCTTGCTTTTGTCTTGAATGTCTATTAGTTCAGTTAGAACAGATTAAATTGCTCTAAAAATTCTATTCAGTTAGGATATACAAAATCCCTCTAAAAATTTTCAATCATAGTGTTTAAGTTTTCTAAAGTAATAATTAGTTATAAATTTAAAAGCTTGTTATTTTAGCCACTAAAATATCTCAGAGGGTAGATTTTTACCTAATGAACAAAACTGAAAACCTTATCAGCTCTTACAGACCTAATAAGTTAGACTTACGGATGCAGATGAACATATTATTGTAAGCATTCCAGTACTGTTTATAAACTTGGAAGCCTCTCCTACACTTGAAACTTTAAAGTCACTAGACTTGATACTCCAGATTGTCTCCGGTATTACAAAAACTTTAAATAACAAACACACATAAGGTGAATATAAAAATAGTGATAATAAGAGTTTGTCGTACTCTACGATGTCGGTACTTAATTCTGAAAGTTCCCAGGTTGTAAAGTTAATTAGTCAAGTTAAAAATAACACATTTTAAATTAGACAGATTAAAATCAGGATTCTAAATAGTTATTAACACTCCATGATCAGTACAGCCCTACACAGAGTTGCCAAAATGTGGAAACACCCTACATGTCCTTTGACGGATGAGTAGGTAAGCTGTAGGCCAGTTATAAAAAGCAAATACTGCGTGAGTCTACCTAAGAGAAGTCTCTAAAGCACTTAGATTCATAGATCCAAAGAATGGAATGATGACTGTCAAAATCCATCATGCATATGGAGTTAAGAATCAATAGAAGGGCCAGTCAGATAGCTCAGTGGATTAAATTGCTTGACTAGACTGAATGCAGGGACCGGGTTTGGAGTCCTGCATCACATGCTGTGCCAGCCCACCCCTGGGACACAATGAGTCGGCGACTGAGACTGGACTTGGTGGTGCACACCTGTAATCCCAGCACTTGGAAGGCTGAAAACAGGAGGATCACTATGAGTCCAATCTGTGTAATGAGACCCTGTAGACGCTGTACTAAATACATAAAGAAACAGTAGAAATATTCTTAGTCAAGCAAGATGAATAAATTCTAGGGATCTGTTATACAATTTTTTTTTTACCTAGAATCAACAATATTACATACCTGAAATTTTGTTGGTAGGGTACATCTCATGCTTTGTTCTTCTTATTAACCTTCTTTTTAATTTTTAAAATTAGATCACATTTCCCTGTCATATAATGGTGTAAAAATTGTGAAAAAGACAAGTGGCAACCATACAGGAAAAAAACAATCTTAGTGTAACCCGAATACAGCCAATATTTATTAAGAAGCCAAGATTTAAAACATACCTTAAAAGATAGAAAAAAATGCTGAACAATAAAAAAGAAAATTAGTACAAACTATAATCAGAGTATAAGCATAAAGTGGATGGAAGTGAGAATCACCTGTAACCTACGTGACATTAGATTTCCATCTCCTGAGACAAATACAAAACAAGAAGAAAGAAGCCCAGAAACAGTTGCAGAGGAAGCACCTCTGGAGCCCAGGGGCTGCGACTGCCCATGATCCTGGCTGTCCATCCACTCATGGTTTGGGTTAGCATGGGAAGGAAAGTTTGCTGTCTTTAGTTCCCAGAGCCCCACCTGGGGCTTTAGTTCCCTGGAGCTTTAGTTCCCTGGAGGTCTTGAACGCAAACATCAAGAGATACCAAGGTCTTCAATCTAACAATTCCTATGTTTGATTTTGACATAGCTAAGTTGAGATTGTTGGCTTATTTTAGAGTTATAATGGTATTATTTAATGCACAGCTTCCCTAGTTGCTGATGTGCAGAGTGGCGCTGATTCTAGCTGCCCTCGCACAGTAGGGCTCTTTGATTACTGTGGAGCATTACTGAGCTTTCCTTTTCCTATGTTCTATTATTTTGCTACGATATATCTAGATAGAGATTCATTTGTTTATTTTTCATTGAGTGCTTAAGATTAACTTTTGCTTCAAAGATCTTATGTATTTCTTAAGACACTGCAAAAAAAATCAATGCTGAATTTAAGGGGAGGGAAGAAGCAAGATAGGAAGATATAGTCGAGAGAATTAGGACGTGTTATGTGCATGGGCCACCTCCCTGTGGGGAATATAATCATTACATTCGTCAGTCATGCACTGAAGTTGTTGTTGTTGTTGTTTTAAATATAGTGTTAGGGCCTGACAAATAGCTCAGTGGCATTAAAGCGCCTGCTAAGGCAGACACAGAGGCCGGGAGTTCAATCCCCTGGCCTACCGTGCTGGCCCCGCCCCCGGGGCACACAGAGACTGCTGTTGAGATTGGGCATGGTGGCACACTCCTGTAATCCCAGCACTTGGGAGGCTGTAAACAAGAGGATCAATACGAATCCAGTCTACTCAGTGAGACCCTGAACACCCTGTAGACCCTGTCCTAAATACAAAAAATAAAAATTACAATATTTATAAGCTTCTGTAACCTGTCTTCTTTTAGTTCTCTCACATAATAAGTAGTGGGAGCTCTCACCTGATTTTCCTTTTCTTCTTCACTTACTTTTTCTGAATTTTGTCATTTGAGCTGTATTTTGTGTTCTTGTTAAAGTCCTTAGCGTGACTTTAAAATTCAATAAATGTCACTTTTCTTGTGTATAGGCTAGGATCTATCCTGTGTATTTTATTGAAAGCTTTTTTTTTAAAAAATTCAATATTTATGAATTTTAGTGCCACACTATTGTTTCACATATTGGTAATGTGAACTTGAGTAATGTACTTCATCATTGTAATTCGGTTTTGTCACTTTTAATTTCAGATAGTAATAATGTATATCTCATTGGGTAGAAGTAATAAGCTAACACACACAAAGATTTTAGGATAATCTCTAGTGTAAAGTATGCTCTTATTGTTAGCTCTTCTTTTTTTTATTAAAAATGTACTTTTGTATAATTATACCACTATTATATTTTCCTATTATTGATTCATTTATGCCCTGTTATCTCATAAGCTTTAAGAAATCAAATTCATGTTTTCTCTTTGAATATCTAGTATATGTATCAAATTCCTTTTCAGATTCATCAATAAAATTAATGTGCTGTTAATCTTTATTTCAGTGAATTGTTATTGTAATGATCTCATCTGCATTTCATCAATTTTTTTTTCATCACTTTCTTAGGTTAGTCACAGACCTCAGAATTTTGTTCCACGTGCTAGCATTGTATGGAAGTAATCCAGATCCTTTATTAGCCCCTATGTACTGGCTCTTCTTGTCCAGCGATTTTCTATTTATATCTGTAGTATTTAATCAGGAACCAGGTCAAGTCATAGAACCAGATTTCCTGACTCAAAGTAGCTCAGAGACTAGCACACATCCAATTACTGAGCCAAGAGGCCAGCTTGACTTACATCCTGGTAGAAAAACTGCACTTGGTCCTTTGACCTATGATATTGTACAACGCATAACTGCAGATGGAGGTTAGTGAGGATTTTTTCCCCCCTAGTTTTCAGATTTCAGATCATGTTAACGTCCTATTTTTTTGCAGTTGTACTCAGGAAACTCTTAGTCTCCATGTTCCTTCAGGGATCAAAACGTAGGGGCCCTCTTGGCGTTCATCTTCAGCTCCCTCTACCATCTCATTTTCTACCCTCTTATACAAAGATGTTCACTTCTGATCCTGGCTTTGTCCTTTTAGGCTTTTTAAATTTCATTTAAAATTTTTAATCTGTCATTTGCCAAAGTCTGAAGCCAGGAAGGCATTTGAAGCTAGATCTGACCGCTTAATCTAGCTATATTTCTGTTCTCTCTGGAGCCAGCCATTTGTATGTGTGGTTACTACATTGAGGGATTTAACCAACTGTGAATTGAAACTTCCCAAAAATCAAAAATTGAGCCTGTGTTGAGCAGGTACAGACTTTTTACTGTTAATCTTTAAACAATTATATTGCTATCCTGTACTGTTTAGCAACTGTTTTCATAGCACTAAGTACTGTATGCAATCTGAAGAAGATTTAAAAATACATGAAAGGATCTGCATAGGTTACATAAAAATATCTACCATTCATTATCTGTGAGACTTGCATACTCATGGATTTTGATATGAGGGACCGTGGAAATGATTCTTAAAGGATAGCAAGGGGCAGTGGAATTCAATTATGATCCTGAGCTATCTCCCTGGCCCTATGCTCTCCATTTTCAAATGAGCACAAATTTCCAATATGTATTTTGATATAAAAAAAACAGGCATGCATGCCCCATGCTGGTACACACACACACACACACACACACACACACACGCACGCACGCACACACACGTCTCTAAACAGAGATAATTGAGCTAGACTTAGGACTGTTGAACACTTCATGCAACATAAATCATTAACAAAACAATGCCCATATTTTTCCAAGTTGTTAGAAACCAGTTTGAATGCTGTCTTCTTTTTCAGTTATGTTTTTAAAAATGTGCTAACATCCTTTGTTAAAAACTATTTTCATCAAAATAAAATTAAATTAAAGGAAAAAACTACTTTCAAGAAACAAAAAAACAAATCACATTTATCATTATAGATGACTGATAGCACTTCATCATAAAGAAATGAAAGAAATCTATTAGTCTATCTTAGCCTCTGAAAGACAGTATCTTCATTTTACCAGTGATGGTTCTTACTATTGTTTAGATTTGGGGGTAGGATATCATGTTTTTAATGGTTGAAAGTCACAGTGTACTGCGAATTTTAATAGGAAAAACATAATGGCACAAAATAGTGATGATCTTCAAAGAATGAGTCAGACATAAATCCAAAGTTCTATTGTCAGGAAAATGCTAAAAAATAAAAACAAAAGGGTGTTATTACTTCTAACACTCCCTAATCATTTATCTTTTTTCCTGGGTTTTAAGCAATAATAACAAGTTAAAAGGGAATAATTTTAGCGTGATTCCTGTAAGTGAGCTACACATACCAAAATAGAAATTATGGTAAACTTCAATTTTGCTCATTTTTCTGATTATCTCATCCTGCTATGAAAATTAAATTTAAAATAATTTTTGGATTGGTTTTGGGTCCTATAATTCTTTCCCACATGTGGCTGTTTACATGGAAGAGCTGACCTGGAATTACCTTAGGTTCTGTTGGCAAGACCATCTTATCTGAATAGAGAACAATAAATTAAAACACCATGATAATGTTGGACATGAGATTCTATAGGGTTGTACACCAAAGAGGGCTCTCATCTAGATATTTAGACACTATGGGCTGTCCTCATTGTGTATAATGCTTCAAGTTCAATCATACAGGTGATTGGGAGGGGGTTGGATCTAAGGGGTGAGAAAAGATGAAAGTCCAGAGTGTTCCCCAGGCTGGGGAAGACACCATGTGGTCTGCATATAACTAAGGCAATTGTCAAAGAGAAATCCAGAACAATACCCCAGGAAAAGAAACTCAAAGTGGCCCATAAAGGAACCTTGTGAAATGTCCTCCAATTTCATTGAGAATTCTGTCTGCATCTTGTACTATGGATAACCACTAAGAAGATAACAATGTACAATGTATTAATTACTGAAACTGTCCTATTAATCAGTTTTGAAACTGTCTCATTGATATTTGTTTCTCAATAAGATAAAATAAAATAATAAAAAAGAGAATCAACACAATTGTAGCAACAATACTCACTTCATGAGAACTTTCTACCCAGAACCCACTTCCCCTTCCTTTTTCCTCTCTTCTTGGTGGATCTGTTCTGGAGGGACACATTCCAAGTTTAGTGGGATGGGGAAAAGAGCACAAAGGTGGAAAAGAAGTATTCATGGCCGCTTGTCCCAGGCCCAGGCCAAAGAAGAACCTGGGAAAGCTTTACTTACTATTTTTGAAATAGAAAATGATTAATTACTCACCTGTAAAAACAATCAAGCTAAACAGCAATGATAGCAACAGCAACAGCAACAAAAACCACCAAAACTTGTCAAATGTTTTATTTAAAGACAGGAGGAAAACAAAACAAATCTCAGTGGGTATAAGGACATAGAAGATCAAACTAAAATTCCTTTATGATTGTACCCTGCAATTTATCTTGATGTAGCATGTATGCATGTAAAAATGAGATTAATAAAAGCACCTCATATGGTTGGTTATAAGAATCAAGAGAGACAATATATGCCCAAAACATGACACACACATACGTCTGCAAGGGCTGCTTGTTGATCAATTATTTTAGAATTCTCTTTGCCTTACTGGACACCATGAAAGGGTTAAAAGATCTCATAAAATCTCTTGCATGGAATCTTATACAGAATAGATTAGAAAAGAAGTGAAAGAAATTAAGGAAAATGTACAAGAAAGGAAACTTCTGTAGGTCTGCTAATAGTGTGCAGTATATAGTGAAGATGCACGAGAGACATGGAAGCTGCCTAGCTGTAGGGGACTGCAGAATGGCCTCCCCACTGCCCAGAGGCCAGAAGGGGTCTTCCTAGCAGGTCTCTAAAACTAAACTACATGTTTCTGAGAAAGAATCCCAGGAGTCAGACAAATACTTCTGCTGGAAAAAATAACTCAAGGTCAAGTTTAAAGAAAGTTCTCTCGATCACCCATTAAGTGACTCAGAATTCTAAAACTTATTTCATGAATATATGTAAAGATAGGATTTATTTTCTTGAGAATATTATGAATTTGCCATATGAAGATAAAAGTAATGAGACACAGGCAGAACAGTGATGGGATTCCACTATAAGAAGTTCTTGAAATCGTGATGGGTCCTGTTTATGTGGCAACATACCCATGCATTTAAGGAAGCCCGACCTATATGTAAGCTCAATCATGATAACATTCTCATCTATATTTTTTAAAACATTCCATTGCTTCATTCTATATTTAGATTTTTCTCTTACATTCATTTAATATCTAATTAACTGCAACTTGTGTTAAATTGTTACAGTATTTTGATTCTATTTGGACATAAACAAGCATCTCTCATGACCATTCAATTTTTAGTCAATTATCCAGAAGGATGTTTGTCTCTTTGGCACAAACTTGGATCAGAAAACCCTTGGAAAGTGGCTTCACTGTGTGGGGTTTGGTAAAATACTGTATTCTCAGGGCTTTATTTACTTTTCTCCCAAGACGCAATGTACTTACAAAGGAAAGTTACCTGCCATAGTCCTCTCTCTTTATAGTAGGTGTTACACTTACAGCAAACAGCTACAAATAAAGTGTTAGTATTTATGTTTGCTATTCTGCTATATTGATTTCTACTGATCTGTTTTTATTGAGATTGATGATAACGGCAATGGGATATTGTGATTATTTTGAACTTTTATTTAGATAAAATATATCACTACATTTAGTCATGGCCTAAAATAAATGGCCATGTAGGCTCAGTCAATGTTAAGAGGCTCAAATGCTCATGTAGAAGAAACCACTGGTGTTCATAAGAATATAGACTGAGTAAGGCCAGCTCGACCAGAATGCAATATATCTGCTTGATGGTGTCTAAGAGAGTAGAAGTAG
>NW_004524599.1:9348557-9355387 GCF_000260255.1 Octodon degus
TTTTATTTCATCAACTCTCTGATTAAATTGTAGTTCAACATTTCTATTAGCAATACTTAATGAATGCCAATTTTATTTATGCCCTGAGTACAAACTAGTTTAACAAGAAGATAAATAGCAGTCTAGGTTCTGTTCAAATCAAACTATGACTTCTAAATTAGGGGAAGCAGCCCTTAGAATACAGCTGTTTTACTTGCATGCTTGTCAAGCATTGATCTAACCAGGGACTGTCAGAATAGACTGCATGCCTGTGATACACACATTCTGCTTTGTTTTGGATTTCTTATGCCTAGGTACCAAAAATACATTTGCATTGAAAAATGAACTGTTCATTTAGTCACTGGGCTGAATCATTGATATGAAAGTAGTTTGCCTAATGCCCAAATCGTCAAAGTTATGTGCTTGTTTTCAGTAAGAGTTTCACACTGCTTTATGTGTATATTTTTAGTACTATTGCATGACATGTAGCTCTTTCAACAGTAAAATGATTTAACTTCATGAAGAGAGTACTTACAGAAGACTGATATGAAATGAATCACTTGGTGCTTCTCTTTATGTGCTATTCCTTTGAGTTCTTATGCTTCAGCTTATTTTTCATTTGAATTTTTGCTGTCTATTGAAAAATGAAACTATTCATACATGTATACAGTATATAACATACCATTGTGATACAAGTATATATCGAGGATTGGCTAAATCAAGCTAATTGACCTCCTCATGACCCCACATCCCAACTTATTGTGGCAAGTGTGTTTAACATCTAATTTCTTAGCATTTTTCTAGTATGTAGTATGTTATTATTAACTAATTGCCATGTTTCTGTTCAATGAATTTCCTGACTTTATTTCTAGCTCAGGTTTAGGGGACTTTGAGCAACATCTCACTGATTTCTCCCTCCTGTGGTACCTGGAAGCCACTGCCCTACTCTCTGTTGTCTATTTTGTCATATTTCCACAGATAAGTGAGATCATCTTCTTTTTTTTTCTTTTTTTTTTTGCGGAACTGGGCATTGAACTCAGGCTCTTGCTCTCATTCTACTGAGCCATCCCTCTGGCCCCCATCTTCATCTTTTACTGATGTCTTAATACATACTTTAATCTACCAACCTCAATTAGTATCAGACTAATGGAAGCCCAAGAGGAATTTTATGATTTCTCCTTGTTGAACTGCACAAAACAGCCAGCAAGGAAAGCCTCCTATCAAAGTTGGAAACTCCCTAGTCAGTGTTGTTCTAGATTTGACCTTATCTTTCAAGATGTAAGTGTGGCCACCTGACAGCTCTGATGGTTGGAACTCTTACAGTTCAGCCACTTTGTCATGAGAAGAGCTCATCCACAATGTACTCATAAAATGGGGTTGGAGTTTGAGCCTGTGTTGCTCATTTTATTACTGCAGGACCTCTATCTGGTGACCTTCCCAGGGCAAGCTGAGGCATTGGAAGGCTGAACAAACACAAGGTGCAGCATTTTGTCTTCTGAGTCACACTCTAGAGTGCTGTACATGCTAACCTATTATACTATTCAGATTAAATAGAAAAATTAGGTAATGTAAGTTATATACATTGAAAAGTAACCCCCCTAGTTTTTATAAAATAGAATTTCTGGGTACGTAGAGACTTACAGCTATTTTTATCCTGTGCAAATATTCAGATTCCGTCATTAACATTATCCTTTTAACACAAATACGATTCTTTTTCTGGGATAGTAATATTTTGTTTTCTTGGTTCCATTTACTTTCTGTCATCTGCTCTTAGAAAACTAGATGGAGGCCAAGCACTCCTAATACTGGGTGACCTAGCATCTACAACTTAATAGTTTCCTTGTATTTTTGCTACGCAGATGGTTCCTGACTTACGATGGCTAAATTTATCATTGTTTGGCTTTATGATGATGTACAAGTGATGCATGCACATCAGAAACTGCAGTTGTAATTTTGAATCTGAAACTCTTCCTACAGCAGTGGTGTAAAGTATGTTCTGTTCTCCTGGCGTGGAGCAGATCCTTGTCAGCCATAGGGTCATGAGTCACAGTGTAGTTGACTTATAATATTTGGTAGGTGAGATTCTGTTTCGGTTGGTGTCTCGATGCCCCCCAAAAGCCTCATGCATTCATGGGGTGGGCTTCTAGAGTTTGTGATTGATTTGTGGTTCAATGCTTGGATTATGGATGTATGTGCTATACCCACCCTGGAGCAGGGAGCCTGCATACAATATGAGGGAAGCAAACAGACTTTCTCTCTCCTCTCTTTTTGCTCTTGCTGCTTTTACTATCTTAGTTTGCCTTGGACTGTTGTCACACCACCCTGCCTTGGAGCCAGTTGATTATGGACTGAAACCTCCACAAACTGTGAGCTAAGTAAACTTTTCATCCTTTAACCTCAAGTTCAGTATTTTGTCTCAGCAGGGAGAGAAACGTAGCTAAGCTACATTACAAGCATTTTCAACTTGTGACATTTTCAACGTACACTGGATTCCCAGGATGTAAGCCCATCGTGAGTCAAATAGATATACAGGTATAGTATTTAAAATATCAAAATTTAAATTTACAACTTGGTAGACATGCCAGAAAGTCCGACTTTTAGTCAACAGTAATGAGCCCATTTGCTCGTTTACGAGCTCATTGATTCCTTCACTAATCTAGGCACACAGACTGTATTCAGACCACATACACACCCCTGACTTAGGCACAGTGATGTTTGATGATGTACAGGTTGTTACATAATGATTGGATGGGGGTGTGGAGAAGGGGAAACAAAAATGTCAGCCACTGCTCAGCTCATCCCCAGGATTTAGGGAAGACCCTTAAAGTTTATCACAGCTCTTTCATGGGAGATCTTGAATGTAAGTGAAATGTACGAGAGAGTGCCATGCCATCTTTGTTGATTTAGAAAGCAAAAGCAAGAAGTGAATAACTCAGAGAGAGAGAGAGAGAGAGAGAGAGAGAGAGAGAGAGAGAGATTCTTAAATGTACACACCCAAATCCTTTGGCTCAGAAGCTGATCGCAGCAGATTACAGTTGCTAGGTGGAGTGGAGGGTGTGTTCCTCTTCAGGATGGTTGGCTGTGTCCCCCAGGACTCCTGACTCACCTGAAAAGAGTATGGGAGGGTCTCCTCCTTTCTGCAGCCTCAGCTCCTGGCACAGTTGGCTTCCAAGGGCCCATGTCCCATCACTCAACAGGAGACTCCTTTGTAGTGAAAGCCTTATACTGACAGCAGAGACACAGACCAGTCTCTCAAGTAAAGCTTGTTATTTGTGCTGCTTTGGCCTCTATTTAAAGCTGATCAATCCTGGCAGTGACCCTGTCACTATAAACTGCACTTCCCAGAGCTCTATTTTAGAATAGCGAACTGCTTACAATAGCCATTTACAACTGTATCCTGTTTAATTAGCCAGCCTGGGCAGGGCTGCAGGCATAGATCACTTTGCTTTAAAGATTTGAGAATGTTAATAGTACACTATATCATTTTAATTATTACTGGATTAATGTTGTGTCCTGAAGAACACCTAATGCAAATCATGAGAAATGGCCCAAAGTGACCCAAGGGTTGCTCAGTATTAGAAAAGTAATAGTTCTGATGCTTAAATAGGAGGACATTTTCTTTGTTGAAAGGTCAGTGGGCATTCCACAGCAGGCTTTGTGCAAGGAAAGCTTCATATTTCATTTGTTGGTAGGAACGAGCTGCTGCTCACACCACGGCCAGCCAAGTTGGGTTAGTGCTGTCTGTGTGGCATGGTAGCCACAGACGCGCTAATAAGCGCTTGAACGTGACCTCTGCACTTTAGGGCGTGTTGGAAGCGTTGGGCACGCACCATGTAGTGTAAAATATATCAACATTTTTCTTATCTGTTAGCTCTTGCAATGCTTTAGATATATTTGGTTACATAAAAGAAAATATTAAAATTGATTTGACTTTTGGACTTTTAAAAAATATTTATAGTGTACCGAGGAGGAGATTCCATTATTACGTAGATGGATCCCATTTATGAGGCTCATTTGATTTGGTGTGAAAGTTGTTGGGTTAAACTTCAAGAAGAGAATTGCAAACTCTGTAATCATAAAAGTATTAAAATTGTTATTACCACTACTTATATGCAAAAAGATTGTTTTTAATTCTATATATATAATATATGTGTGAGATACATATGAGACTGTATATAGAAGTTGTTTCATATATGTGGAATTACTCTTAATCCAAAAATATGAGCTAACAAATGTTTCCATATCTGAAAGTTTTAATTACCAACATGACACTACAATAGGAAATGCCACAACAGGACATCTTTTTATGTACAAAGTTATTAAAAACATTGTATAAAGTAGCCTACAGGCTACAAAAGGCACCTGTGGAGCTTCATGTGTGGGCTTGGGTCCCTTTCACAAGATCTTATTAATATGGACATACTAAAAAATCTGAAAACAATAATTCCCAATCCAGAACACTTCTGGTCCCAAGCATTTTGGAAAAGAGATGCTCTGCCTGCCCACTACATGGAAAGACCATTGATAAGGACTGAAAAACCAGGTGGAGTAAAAGCTTCCAGGGTTGCCAAGAATGATCTCTTGTAATAAAATCAGGAAATGTCACGAACAGTGCCCACTAACTTTTCACAGAAGTTGATGGTCCATTATTAAAATGTGGCATCATTTTGGGTCTAGGGTAATAGACAGCATTCAATGGGAGCATAGGCATCTCCTTTCTGACAGAGGCCTGCACCATATAGTACCCAAACCCACACATGAAGCTCCACTGATGCCTTACATGTATAGCCTGTATCTTACTTTATACAAGTTTTTAATAATTTGTGCCTAAAAAGATGTCCTGGCGTGGCATTTCCAATTGTGGTATTATGTTGGTAAGCAAAACTTTCAGATATGGAAGCATTTATTAGCTCATATTTTTGGATTAAGAGTAATTCCACATATATGAAACAACTTCTGTATACAGTCTTATATGTATCTCATGCATTATATGTATTATATATAATATATATAACTGAAAACCAGTCTTTTCACATATAAGTAGTGGTAATAACAATATTAATACTTTTATGGTTACAGATTGTGCAATTCTCTTCTTGAAGCTTAACCCAACAACTTTCACACCAAATCAATCTATCCTTTTCATGAATGCCTATGTCTGTGTACCAGGGGAAGAAGGGGGGAGAGAGAGAGAGAGAGAGAGAGAGAGAGAGAGAGAGAGAGAGAGAGAGAGAGATTTGAAATAATTAAAATCAGCAGTATGGAATGGGATTTGCAGTCCTAGTTTTTTGAGGAGTCTCCAAACTGATTTCCATAATGGTTGCAAAAATCTACTTTCCTACGAGCAGTGGAGAAGGGTTCATTTTTCCCTGCAGCCTCCCCAACATTTGTTGTTGGTTGATTTTCTTTATGGTAGCCACTCTTTCTGTGGTGAGCTGTTATCTCAATGTTGTTTTAATTTGCATTTCTTGAGCAGTGATGTGGAGTTTGCCTCTTGTATTTCTTCCTCCGAGAAGTGCGTATTCATCTCAGATGCCCATTTTTGGATTGGATCCTTACATTTTGGAGCCCTAATGTTTTTTAGTTCTTTATAAATTCTATGTAGAAGACCTAAGTCTGAGTGCTTATTAGTTAATATTTTTGCCAGATTTGTGGGTTGTCTTTTCACTCTGTCAGTAATTTCTTTTGACGTGCAGAAACTTCTCAGTAAGAAGATATCCCAGTTGATAATTCTTTCAAGTATTTCCCATGCAGTTTGATTTTTGTTCATGAAATGTTGAATACCATGTTCAGCATGGTATTGGCAAAAAAATAGACCTGAGGATCAGTGGAATAGATTGAAAGATTCAGATACAAATTTTGCCTATCCTAATGTCTTCAAGATTTCCGCCTACTTTCTCTTCCAGGAGATTTAATGTTTCTGTTTTAATGTTTAAATCTTTAATCTATTTTGGCTTTAGTTTAGTGCATGGCGATAGACCTGAGTCAAGTTTTAACTTTTGGTATGTAGAAAGCCAATTTTTTCCAGGACCATTATTTAAACAGACTATCTTTGTTCCAGTAAACATGTTTGGTCCCTTTGTCAAAGATAAGATGGCTGAGTTTGTTGGAAGTTGTATCTGCATCTTCTAATATATCCCATTGATCCTCAGGTCTATTTTATCTTTGCTGATACCATGCTGATTTTATCACAGTAGCTTTGTAGTATAATTTCAATCAATTTACTACATATCAATATCAATTTCAGGGATTGTAATGCCTCCTGCTTGCCTTTGTTGCCCAGGATTGCCTTTGCTATTCTAGGTTTTTTATGCTTCCAAATAAATTTTAGGAATAATTTTCCAGGTTTATTCATGATAATTTGATAGGGATTGCATTAAACCTGTATAACAATTTTAGGCGTATGGCCGTTTTCACGATGTTGGTTCTTCCTATCCAGGAGCATGGAATATCTTTCCATTTTCTGAGATCTTCTATGATCTTTTTTTTCAGAGTACTATAATTTTTATTGAATAGATATTTTGTGTCTTTAGTAAGATTAATTCCTAAGTATTTCATTGTTTGTCAAGCTATTGTAATCCAGCTATTCCCCTTCTGGGAATTTTCCCGAAAGTACTGAAAACATCATATCGTAGAGATATATGTTCACCCATGTTTATAACAGCACAATTTATGACAGCCAAATCTTGGAAACAACCAAAATGCCCATCACCTGAGGAATGGATGAAAAAGATGTAGTATTTTTAAATACTGGAGTATTACTCAGCTATAAGGAAAAACAAACTCAAAGCCTTCGTAGGTAAGTAGATGCAACTTGAGGATATACTCATAAGTGAAATAAACCAGACACA
>NW_004524599.1:9356696-9365468 GCF_000260255.1 Octodon degus
CTTAATGAATAGAATGATTTGTTCTAATGGTGTTTGTAAGTAGGATCACAAGTCTGCATCTTGTACAGCAATTAACCACTAAGAAGAATATATGTAGTGTATTATTTGTTGAAACTGTACTTTCAATTTGATTTGAAACTGTCTCATCTCTATCTGTTTATCAATAAAACTTTGAAAAGAAAAAAAAAGAAAAGAAAAAGAAAATGTCATTGGACTGTCCTGCTACAATGTTGTATGTGGTTTGATTTAAATTTCTGTGCAAAAAAATGTGTAATTGTTTTGTAGTATTATATAGGGATTTAAACTTTAGGATATCCATGGTTGATGGAAAATAGCAGTTCCATTTTATGTCTAAGGTGTTTGATCTTCAGACAGTTAGTGATATTAAGCTTAACGACCTCTGTTGCAGGGTAATAATATCATTAAGCTTCTCTTCTGGATGTTTAACTAAAGTTTGCAGACCAAAAATTAGATAGATAGATGGGCTAACAAGATAGACAATATTTTAGCCCTAGCCCTTCAAGGTCAGTGAGGACTCAGGACATGAGAGAACCTCTGCTGTGACATACTATAACTAAGTGGTGTCCCAAATTTTCTGATCAAGGACATGATGGGGTCACATAGGAAAATGATTGACAATGTATAGTGTGCCTAAGGAGAGTCACCTAGAGAGAGACATTTCTCTCAGGCTTTTACAGAGAGCAAATTGTTCAAGCAATCCATGACTCATCCAGATGGTTGACATTGACAAAAGATCCACAAGGTACTGTACATGGTTCCAGGGTAAATCCAGAGGGGATTTGAATGACCTTGTCAGATAGCAAAAGTTACATTTTTAGTTATATAGGCCTTGCTTTACCTTTATCTTAACCATCCAGCAGAAAAGTGTAACCATGAGGTATTAAAAGTTAAGTTATAATAATATGCTGTGATGTAAAAGGTTCAAGTCAACAACTTCAGACAGTTACCAGTTGTGCTGATAACTTACTGCTATTATAGACTATTGGACTATATTGGGTTATTATTTTGCTGAATTCAAGTACCCACAATCTTTGGTCTGGCATCAAGTATGAAAAGGTTATTTAAAGACCTTTCCAAATACAGCTTCTCTAACTGCTGGTGAACACCCATTTCTGACAAAACAAAACAAAAAAGGGTGATATAAATAAAGGACCATTTTGTTTGTACATATATATATAATATGTTTATACATATTTATATATATATAAAGATAGATAAACAGCTGCTTTCTCTTAATTCATTAATTGAGAAGAAAGGTTTGTACTAATATTGTTTTAGACAAGGTATCATGTCTGTATCTTGTCCTCTGAATAACTACTACAAAGACAACAACGTGCAATGTATCAATTATTATAGCTGTTCTACTAACCTGTTTTAAAACTGTTTCACTGCTATTTTATTTTTTTCTCATTAAAATGAATAAAAATTTTAAAAGGAATCAAGTAAAAAAATCAGCAGGAAAACTATGGCTGTTACTTGATTGCACTGATAGATAAAACCAATACATTCATGGGGTCATGCACGTTTGGAATTTGTGGAAAGTTGAAAGGGCAGCAAAGAACATGCCAGAAAGCTCTGGGGCCAATGAGCCCCAGGGAAGAGCTCCTAGGACTCCTCCTGCTGGAGTGTCACCTGCAGCTCTGTCCCGTTGCTGCTTGCTGGGAGACGCTGTGGTGTGTGAGCAGAGCCAGTGAAGTTGTCACACATACTGCCAAACCGTGACTAAGCTGGGGAAGCTCACACCTATGCAGAAACCTCCAGGGAAGACATCTCTGACTCTGCACAAGGGAAGTTCTGACGTCAAACAGAGTTGCACATTCCCGGGCTTACACTCACTCCTGCACATTTATTTGCCAGACACCCATTTATTAAGGCAATACGAAAGGCCAATATTTAAGGAGGGAAGCTGCCTTCTGAAAGGGACGCAAAGAATTATAAAAGGACCTGATTTGAGCAAGCAGTATTATAAGACATTGTGTGTAAGTCTTTGGCATTTGAACTTCTCTAGTAACCTTACAGTCATCTGCTTCTGAAAGCAAGATTTCTTAATTTGACAAGCCCTGTTTCTTCCCTGGGTGGGGTGCTGGTTGGAGAGACAGAAAATATACTCATTGTTGCTACATCAGAAATGCTAAGAGGCTGGAACTCTGCTTCTATGTGGAACAAACAGCATGCTCAAGTGTGCACAGTAGGTGAAATATACCCAGTTTACATAGCAATTTTCTGACTTTTCTGCAAGCCTTCTGTGGATCAACAAGTCACGGCCAATGAAGACATGCAATTCAATGAAATCTCTCCTTATGATGGCTATTGCCTGTGCAGATCCTGTGACAGACACCTTTAAAACATAAGTTAAGTGCCTGTCATAGTTGTACATTTCTGTAATTCCAACACTGAAAATCCGAGGCAGGAAGATTAAAAGTTTGAGTCCAATCTGGGCAATTTAGTGATGCAATGCCTCAAAAAAAGTTTTTTAAATATATTTTTTTAAAGGCTGCCAATATAGTTCAGTAAAAAGGCCCTGCGTTCACTGCCTAGAACAGAAACAGTAACAAAAGATATTGTTTAGTTTGTGTGCAGAAAGAAAAACCATCATTAGAAAAGTGTAAAGGTAAGTGTCTATATATCAACTATGTATCAAGGTTTGGTGATATTCACATAAAACTTATCAAGAGGAGGCCGGGGAGATAGCTCAGTAGAATAAGTGCTTGCCTGGCAAGCACAAGGGCCTGAGTTCAAACCCCAGTTCTGAAAAAAAAAAAATCAAGAAATCAAATAACAGCAAATGCAAGGGAGGGTGTGAGGGGAAGTTGAGCACTTCTTCGTTAGTTATGGGAGTGTAAACTTGCATGAACTCCAAGGAACTCACTATGGAGATCTCTCAGAAACCTAAAATTAGAAATTCCATTCTCCACAGCTATTCCCCTCCTGGGCCTTTTCCCCAAAGAGTTAAAGATCTCACGCTACAGTGTTCCATGCATCTCCATATTTATAGCAGCACAATTCATGACAGCTAAATCTTGGAGGTAATAGATGAACAGATAAAGGAAATGTAGTATAACATATGGTGGAGTACTACACTGCCATAAAGAAAGATAAGACTGAGTCTTTTGTAGGAAACTGGTTGCATCTGGAGACCGTAATGTTAAGTGAAATAAATCAGACACAGAAGCTTAAATACCATCTGGTTTTTCCTAGATTAAAAACAAAGTATAAATAAAGAGAAAATGAGGAGATAGACCTTTACCAAATGGGAATGGAATCAAGAGGTGGAAGGGGAAGAAAGTAAAGGAAAGTGGACATAAAAATAAATCTGATGTGTTTTGTCATTGTACCAATTACTCACAATTAATATAATCATTATGTACTACAAAAATGTACTAATAAGTAGAACTTCAAAACATTGTCAATTTACCATGATTCACCGCTTTAGATCCAGAAGGACTAGCTTTAAATTTCTCAATTTTTAAAAGACCTATATGGAAACAATTGGGTTAAATTTTGCAATTCTTTAAACAATTATCAAAAATGACTAAAAATAATAATTAACATTTATTACATGCTTAGCATATGCCAGATATTGTACTAAGCATGATGTATTTAATTTATTTATTTATTTTTGGCAGAATTGGGGAATGAACTCAGACCCTTGCCCTTGCCAAGGAAGCACTTATTCCATTGAGCCATCTCCCAGGCCCAACTGAGCTATCTCCCTGGCCCTCTCATATAATTTTTATGGCATAATAAAGTGTTAGATAGCATTGCCTCCTGTCATAGATTAGAAGTTTGAGATTAGCAATATGTAGTAGATGGCTGTGTTAGTTGATACATTGTGTCAGCTTGGCTGAATCAGCCCCCTCCCCACCCCAGTTCTCAGCATGGGGGCCTAGCCCTGCATGTGGGCAGGGCCCAGGAATTGAGAAAGGCAGGAAGCTGCCCTGCCTGGTTTCCGGCCATCCACCCCGCTTCGGTGGAGAAGTCCCAGTCTTTGGAAGAGCTTGATCTTGGCAGCCACACCACTTTGGAGGAGCTCTGATCTTCACTGTGGAGCGCTGGTTTTCGCAGTGAACATAGTAGGAAGAGAGAGGCTTGATGGACGCCGCTTCAGCTGCTGCTCCTCCTCTGCTCTTCATTGTTTTCTGCTCCATGAACTGCTGTGTTTGCCTTGGAACCAGCAGAATATGGACTGAACCCTCCAGTAACTGTGAGCTAAATAAACCTTTCCTTTCTTCATTTTGAATGTCGGGTATTTGTCCCAGCAATGAGTAAAAAATAACTAAGACAATGGCCCAGTAGCCAGAGATGGGCTTTAGACTTCTATCATCTGCTTCCAATTCTGTTTAACTTCTCTTATACTGCACCTTCTTCCATAGCCAGTTTCTACTCAACTGGTACAAATAGGAAATTCTGTAAGATGAGTATCTTCTCCCACAACTTCCAGAAGAGACTCCTATGAAAAACAAAATGATGCCTCCTCCAAACTTTTAAACATGTCTTGGTGTGCTTGCTTTAAGTAGGAATAACATTCTTCATGTGAGGCTTTACCCTATGGCTGTATAGGTCACCTTCCCACTGCTGGTGCAAAATATTGAACTTTCACAATCTAAAGGCTGAGAGGTTTCTTTAGGCTCATGGTTTCCAGTGGGTTCAGCCCAGAGCTGGCCGCCTTTGAGGCTGGAATAGTGTGGGGGGAGGGCTGCTGGAGAACAGCTGTACATCCTGCTAGTCGGGAAGCAGAGAGGAGCTGGGGACCAGAACACACCCATCAGGGCCGCACCCCAGTGACACCCCGCCTCTCCACGACTGAATCCGCGGATGAGTACAGCACGGTCATGATCCAATCACCCAAACACATGGGACTTGGGAAGGTCGTGTTAGGTCTAAAACATAACAGTCACACACAGAAAAGCAACTGACTCTTGAAAGTGCATGCTAATGAGCTCTGCTGATTGGCTGGTCTAAGCATTTGACCACCTTCCAGAGGAGGGGCCTGAGCGGTCCCAGGTGGTAGCCCCCAGACGCATAAGGACACAGGCAGGCGAATGTGGCCAGCCCTAATTAAAAACACTTGCCAAAATTTGGAGACTAAATTGACACTAAGCTATCTCATTCATAATTTTCCTATTAAATATATGTTGAAAGTATAACAATTCAGATAGATTGGGTTAAATTAAAAATATTAAAATTAATTTTACCTTTTGCACTTAGGCAACAGAAAATTCAGAATTGCATGTATGGCTTCTTTTACATTTCTGTTGGACAGCAGTGGTACAGACTCACATGAAAAATAAGATTACGATAACCAGCAGAACTAATTGGTGCAGAACTAATGCCTTAAATTCATTAAATAATAATTCATTTTCTTTTATGTATAAAGCATTCTGTACTGCACTGGAGATAGAACGATGAGACACAAAACTCACAAATACCTTCAAATAATTTACAATTGATGAAAGGAAACAGAACTGTTTATAACTAGCACCAGTAAAATAATAATAATAATAATAATAATAATAATAATAATAATTAGCAACAGTGTTAAAAGCAGCCAGCCCTAATGTTGCAAGTTAGCATTAGCAACAAATCCTACTTAGTTAGCCCTGATTATTATAAATGCTTTCCACCATCCCTGTTCAGGAGCTAGCCAGATTCAGGGTAACTAGATCCAGAAATCCCCAAATACACCCAATAATGATGTTTCTTGGACTAATGTTTCCAAGGTAGCAAGAAAATGAACTTACTTGCTTTGGTAAAGAGCAGTGCCTGAACTATTCTTTACCATTCAGGACTCATTAATACCCAAGAACTTTCTATTCTAAAAGACAGAGTTTCACTGTCACAAAGAGAAATTGCTGCTAACCTTAGACCTTATTTATTTATTTATTTACTCATTTATTTATTCGAAATGTAGAGTAATGGAGCACAGGAGCAGAGTTTGATATTTGACCAAATCCTTCACAATTATCATGCATGTGTATATAATAAAATTAATTCTGTGTCCCTGCATCGTTGCCTGTGGCAAGAAGCGTACAATCAGTTTTGTATGTATAATAGATCACAGAGCTGTTCATGAATAATACAAATGCATTGAGCAGATACTAGAGAGATAAGATGTTTGTCTTTGCATAGAATCGAAGTGAACATGTAATATTGTGATAATATATATTTGATGAATTCAGGTCTGACTTACCTTTGCCATACTGTGCTAATTCCCCGACAAGGGTTGCCACAATAATTGAGTTTCCAATAACATTGTGATTATTTCCACATGATAATTTAATTGTGGGTATTTTTTAATATTGTAATATTGTAGATTTGTGATTATTATGCATTTGCATGCAGATTTTCATGGTGACTTGGAGCACATCCCTACATTTATAACTTAATTTTATATATTACTGCATATATATTTGGGAATGAACTCATTAATGCAAATAAAAAAATGTAGATCTGTTTAGTCATTCAGCTTTTATTATAAATGGCTGAAAGCTTTGCTCATTTTTTATAACAGTCTTTACAATACTGTGAATAAACCAAGGAGAACCTTAATTCAAGAATGGATTCATTAAAAATAATGGTAATAGCTATAATAATTACAAATTGTGGAATATTTGTTCCACCTAATTGGGATACAAGATACTATATATTATTCTTTTCAGAGTGCAGAACTTCTCTGTGTGTGCTTTATTGACTTTATCCTATGAGTTCCTTCCTACTCAGGGCATAAGAAATGGTGATACAGAATTAAGTCATTTGCAACCAGGGATTTAGCTCAGTGGCACAGCTCCTGCCTAGCAAGCATGAGGACTGAAGTTCGATTCCTAGTACCCCCCACTCAAGAAAAGAATTAAATTAAGAGAAAGTACCTGTACCTGTATATCTATCCTATTTTGTATATACAGATACAAAATGGGCCTTTATTTATATTGCCTTTTTTTGTTTAGTTTTGTTAGAGATGGATATTCCACTGCCATTTAAATATTGTAGGTATGTGAATTCAACAAAATATTCCAATATAGTCCAGTAGTCCATAATAGTAGTGGGTTATCCATAGGACTGGCAATGTCAGAAGTTTTTGACTTGAGGCTTTTACAGCTCAGCATATTAATATGGCTTTACTTTTTATACCTCCTTTTTATACTTTTCTGCTGGATGGTTAAGACCAAGATAAAGCAAGAACTATATAACAAGTAATGTAACTTTTGTAGCAGACAAGGTCAGTCAAATCCCCTCAGGATTTACCCTGAAACCCTGTACCGTAGTTTGTAGATCCTTTATCAGTGTCAGCCATGTGGATGAATTATGGCCATTGCTTGACCAATTTGTTCTCTGTGAAAACATGAGAGAATGTTTTCTCTCCATATGACTCTCCTTAGGCACACTCTACATCGTCGATCACTTTCCTCTGTGGTCGCATAACTTCTTTGGACAGGATATCATGTCTACATCTTATACAGTGAATAACCACGAAGACAACAATATGCAATGTATTAATTATCGAAACTGTCCTACTAATTGGTTTTGAAACTGTCTCATTGCTATTTGTTTCTCAATGAAATTAATTAAAAAAGAAAACAATGCTAATTTAAATAAAGGTGGTGAAATTTTTTTAAAAAGGAAAGAATTCAATCATTAGGAAGTAAGTAAAAATTTAAAAATAAAATCTTAATAACTTTGTTATGGTAAATGTTAAGCAGAAATAAACTTCATAGTAAGTGTATTGAGGCTTCCTCATAAATTTAAAATAGAATTATAGGCTTGAAAGTCAGACACAGATTGTTAAGGAAACAGTAATGACAATGAACTCAAGTTTTTACTAGAGAAGTGAACTCAGAACTAATTCTTTAGAGAAAATGACATCAAAATTAAAAGAAATCAATTTGGTGATAAAGTAATATATCTTAAAGTAGCAAATACAAAATAACTATTGCTACTGCTACTTTAAAAAGCAATGGAGGGGCCGGGGAGATGGCTCAGTGGAATAAGTGCTTCCCTGGCAAGCACAAGGGCCTGAGTTCAATCCCTGGTTCCGAAAAAAAAAAAAAAAAAAAGAGCAATGGAAATGCTTATCAACTGAGAAGTTTTCACAAGAAATAAGACAGAGGGCTGATAGTAAGCTGTCTAAGAGATACCTGTAACAAATCCAAAAACTTATAAGAAATAAGTCTTACTTTTACATAAATACTTTTTAAATGTAGAATTTATTATTTTATCTTATCTTACTTCATTTCATTTTATTTTATCTTTTGGCAGAACTGGGGATTGAACTCAGGCCCTCATGCTTGCTTATTCTACTGAGCCAGCCCCCAAGCCCCCAATACATTCAGGGTTTTGTTTTGTTTTGTTTTTGTTTTTGGTGGAACCGGGGATTGAACTCAGGCCTTTGCACTTGCCAGGAAAGTGCTTATTCTATTGAGTCATCTCCCTGAACCCTTTACATAAACAGTAATCTTAAATGTCAAGAATAGACATACAGATTGCTGTTGCTATTGCTAAAATGTCATTTTTATTTCAATTTAGCTACTCGCACATTTAAATTGAGAAGATAGCATCTAAATTATTGTTGCCACAATGGCAGAATTAGAATCAACTGAATTTCACTAAATGTATTGAAGTTAAATTATTCAGGAGAATTTGAACATTTTTATTACCATATAAATTTCACTTTTGGTTATAAAAATGGTGAATGGACAGGCTATTCAAAGTTTGATTTTAATTTATTTTTGTTATCATTTGGTGTTTAAATTCATT